>NC_141027.1:13730000-13867500 GCF_052040795.2 Danio rerio | reverse complement strand
AATGGAAGTCAAAAGGATGAATGGATAGATGGATAGAAGACAATACGGATGGATGATGGAAGAAAAAGATGGATGGAAGACAAAAAGATAGACGCATGGATAGATGGATGGATGGATGACAGAGACAAGGATAGATGAATTACTAAAAGACAAGGATGGCTGTATGAAAAAGACAAAAGAATGGATAGAAGACAAAAATGGATGGATGGATGGAAGAAAAAAAGAATGGATGGAAGGATAAAGGACAGAAGGATAGATGGATGATAGAAGAAAATGATGAATGGAAGTCAAAAGGATGAATGGATAGATGGATAGAAGACAATACGGATGGATGATGGAAGAAAAAGATGGTTGGAAGACAAAAAGATAGACGGATGGATAGATGAATGGATGGATGACAGAGACAAGGATAGATGGATTATTAAAAGACAAGGATGGATGTATGAAAAAGACAAAAGGATGGATAGAAGACAAAAATGGATGGATGGATGGATAAAAGACAAGGATGGATGGATGAATGAATGGAAGACAAAATGACACATGAAAACCTGTGGCCAAATTTGAATGTCAAAAGAGGCCATCAAATGTTAATGAAGCATTTTGAATTACTAGGAAATTAGGCATGTCATTGTAAACCACCCTAATACAGCACAACTACCTGCTTACGTTTTTAAGTTGAATCTAAATGAACTTTTCTAGTCATCCCAGCTCGTCAATTAAACTGACAAATAAAGAATAAGTTAAACTTTGCATAAAGGGCTCTATTTTAATGATCTAGGCGCAAAGTCTAAAGCGAATGGTGCAAAAGCATTAAGGGTGTGTCTGAATCCACTTTTGCTATTTTGAGGACAAAAAAAAATACACTTTGCATCACTTGTGCATTTTCTAGAAGTGTTGTGTTTATTCTCTAAAGCCTGATTTATATTTGACATATATTTGGGTCGGCGTGACCCACGGCGCATGCAATGCGCGTAGCCGTGCATTTATACTTCTGCGCACTGTTTCTGTTGCTCTGCAATAACTCTTCCGAAATGCTAGCTGAGGGTAGGTGTTTATGTTCCTGTGTCGAGTTTCTTCACTGGTGTTTTGCTTTTTTCTGAACACTACCTTAAATGTACAATTGGCTCAATCTCCCTCATTTTGAGGCTGAAATTGTCAGACGTGCAACAATTTAAATCATAAGGTAAACACAAAACAACAGTCTCCATCCGGAGCTCCTACACAGGACTCCACACTTGTAAACTGTTGCTGCATCGGGCTCGCACAGCTCTCATCTCCACCCACACTCGTCAGCAATACCAAGTCGACCAATTACAGAGCTTAAGCTACACGTCGTTGTGATGAGTAGTTGCATTTTTTGGGAGGTGCTCATCAGTGTTGCCGATAGCCATGACGAGGGCTATGCGTCCACGCGTAGGCTGCGCAGTATCATACGCGTGCGCTTGACACAGAAGTATAAATCAGCTTTAATGGATTATGGGTGTGTTATAAAAATAACGTGCATTAAACCAATAAGAGTCTCATCACCCATTCCCTTTAAGAGTCAGTTGCGTCATGCCATGGCACATTTGCTTTTTACATGGCAGACTTTATAAGTGCAAAAACTGAACGCTTCACCAGAGAGAAAACATTCAAACAGATTATCTGCAGTGCGAGGATAAAGAACAAGCCTCCTCCATTCGGCTTCTTTACTTTCTCTTTACTTTTACTCTTTACTTCACTCCTTTACTTTCGTGAATACGGTTACGGTGGAAACTTACTCCACTGAAGACATCCATTAGCCTACATATTTAATATAGTTTAAGCGCAAAGATTTGTTTCAAAACTATTTCTGAATTCAGTTCTAACTTCCAGCAAACCAATAAATGAACAATAATAATGTAGAGTGGTCAAAAAACCAGTTGTATCCAAACACATGTCCTATTCTTATGCCCCATACGTCTCCAAAACCCGACGATGGACAAATCTAAACTTGTTTTTATTAAAACAATTATAAATATGCATATAATTAATACTACCGCTAATATTAAGTACATTATACAATTGAAAATGGTAATGAATAAACTGAAAAAAAAAATGAGATGAAGGCATGGAGGTAGTGGTTTTTATATTTATGTAGAAAATAATAATTTTTGTAATATTTAATCCTTAATTTTTTTCATATGTAAAGATATTTGTAAATTACTGTAGATCATGTGTGTGTAAACGTTTGGACCTGCACAGGCGCATAACTAACTGCTCTGGACTTTAGAGCAGCTTTTAGTTGGTCAATAGCACAGTCTGTTTCAGTTCCTTAAATTAGCAACACGCCAACAATGCACCTTAACACACCTGCTTTATAGACCAGCACACCCATGAGTCCACAAAGTGGTACAAATGGATTTGCTATTTAAACAACGTAGCAAAAAAAAAGTTAAAATTACAGTTGCACTGCTCTGAAAGTATCAACTTCACGTCTTGCACCTTATTGCGCCAGGTGTATGATAGGATCCCAAAAAATTTAGTGGAAACGTGATTAACTTATTGAAAAAAGTTAACATAAAAGGATTTGTTATCTTAACTTTTTAATGTTAACTGTTAGTTTTTTATTCTATTGATGTACACCTGATTAATGATAATAGTTGATGCACTTTATCTCTGTAGAGTGAGGTCGGAAATGGGAAGATTGTTTATTGTTATTGCTGTGAAGATTGAAAGTTATTGTGTGATTAATGGACAATGAAATGAGAGTGACGGTCTAACTAATTGCACATTGTGATTAACTATGAGATGAAAGGGTGGAGTTAAAGAATTATGTCACACACTGAGGAAGGCTTTGTGCCGAAACGTCTGTCTTTTATCACCCGTAAAAATGTAAGAAAAATAAAAACAGTACAAAGCAATTGAGTGCGAATCATTACCTTTTTTTGTCTTAACTTTTTGCCATTACATTTTTACAGTGTATATCATAGCCATGTCTTTATACAAAAAAACTGTCCCTGTAAACCTCCAGCGCGCACAATAAAACACTGCTGACTTCCTGACACTAAACAGACACCTTCACATGGACCAACAGTTATTTATCGTTTGCTTTATGACACAAGATTAGATGAATGTCAACAGATGAACACTCATAAACATCTGTGTGGAGTAATTCAAGTTTTTTTTAGGGATGCGAGTCATAATCTAATAAAAAATCAGAGAAAAAACAGGATGTAGGCGAGCGGAAGAGGAAAGAGAAACAATATGAGGTGGACAAGAAAAAAAAAACTGCCAGAAAAATAAAGTTTTTATAATTGATTTAGATCTGAATAAATGTCTACAACTTCACAGGCAAGAAACATAAAACAATAACAGATGTGCAGTTGTTGCTAGTGCTGTAGTTGTAAAATAAAATAAAATAAAATAGAATAAAAATCTGCAATTAAATAATGTAATTTATTTAAAGTAAAAGTATTTAAATACTATTTGTTAATTGAGAAGGCTAACATAGCTTAACTAACAATTTTAGATGAAATTTTGACAAATTGTTATTGTTAACTGAAAATATAAAACTAATGACAAAAAGTTAACTGAAATTAAGTAGATAATAATTATAGTTCTTGCTCTCATATTTACTGCCTAAATGCAAGTTCACAGGCAAGAAAAAAAAATGGATCATGTGCAGATGCTGCTATAGTGCCATGTTGAAATAACAAAACAACATGTAAAAATCTGCAATTAAATAATGTAATTCATTTAAAGTAAAACGATTTAAATACGATTTACAAGTTCAAGAAAAGAAAAATAAAATAATGGATCATTTGCAGATGCTGTTTGTGTTTAATAAAATATAATAAAATGAATTAAAATAAAAATCAACGGAGTACTCTCTTTTACTTAAAGTAAAACTATTTAAATAATGTTCGTTAATTTAAAAGCCAATTAATTTAAAACAAAGAAGACAAAAATTATTTTAATTAAAAAAGTCGATAATTGATTTAAATCTTAAATTAATGTCTACAAGTTCACAGGTCAGTTTTGTATTATAGATCTTGTGCAGACGTTTAATGAAATATAATTCAAATAAATTAATCATTTACTTTAAGTAAATGACTAATTAATTTAAGTAAATATATTTTTATATAAAAACAATTTATATGCAATTTTAGATGAAAACTTAAAATGGGAATTGACAAAAAAAGCTATTGTTAACAAAAAATCTAAAACTAAAACAAAAAACAAAGTTAACTCAAATTGAGCAGATAATAATCATTTCACAATTCACAGGCAAAAATATTAAAATGATATATGGATCATGTGCAGATATTGCTTGTGTTTAATAAAATATAATAAAATAAAACAAAATGAAATAATTGTTTCATATTAAATAAAAGTTATTTAATTTATGTTTGTGAACTGAAAAAGCTAATACAGCTAAAACTGAAAGTTAACAAAGTAAGCGGATAATAATCATATTTCTTACTCTCAAATTTTTCTACATGAATGTACGAGCTGTGGATAAAACAAAGACAAAAATCTAAAATAATTTAAATAAAAAACTTTTGATAACTGATTTAGTAAAAAATAATAAAATAAAGCAATTAACTACTGTGTTTTACTTAAAGCAAAACTATTTAAATAATGTTTTAATGTTCATTAAAAACATGAAAATTACTAAAATAAAATAATTGCGTATGAAAATAAAAAATAACATTTAAGCTGTTATCAATATATTATTGTTATGTATTGTAAAACTATCAAACTAAACAAAAAAACATAAAAATTGAAATAATATATTTTATTATTTACATCTTCCTATTTTCTGTATAAATGTAACAGATGAGGACAAAACAAATAATAATCCTTCTATATAATACAAACCACGCTCTATAAAATATGGTTCCCATGCTTACCTACTAAATATTTCTTTTTAAACAGCATTATGCATCGAATGGTTTGTTTGTAGTGTTTGTACCTGCGAGTGTGCGAGGAATAGTGAGCAGAGAGTTGTGCACGAGCGGATCATCAACAGAGTTCACCAACAGCAGAGGCACATTTATCTGCACAAAAAAAACAGCCAGAATTATTAGCCCCCATTTGTATTTTTTTTCTTTTTTTTTTTAAATATTTCCCAAATGATGTTTAACAGAGCAAGGAAACAGTACAGTACGTCTGATAATATTTTTTCTTCTGGAGAAAGCCTTATTTGTTTTATTTCGGTTAGAGTAAAAGAAGTTTTACATTTTTAAGAAAACATTTTAAGGTGAATATTATTAGCCCCTTTAAGTTTTTGTGATAGTCTGCAGAACAAACCATCATTACACAATGACTGGCCAAATTACCCTTATTTGCCAAGTTAACCTTATTAACAGTTAGGCCTTTAAATGTAATGAAAAATATCTAGACAAATATAATTTACTGGCATCATGGCTAGGCTTGGGCGGTAATAAGGTATTATGGTATACGGCGGGATCTAAAAATAGCAACGGTGTCAGTTTCAATACCGTAAACGTCATAAAAAAATGCACTTAAATAGGAGACAAGTATTAAATACTAAATATGCTTTATTTAATGCCTACAAACACATCTGCGTGATTGTCATCACAGGACAGTGTAGAGGAGAGAGAGAGAGAGAGCGAGAGAGAGAGAGAGAGAGAGAAAGAGGGAGAGGTAAGGTGGTCGAGTCGCGCACCAAGTGACCTGAGAAGGAAGACGTGGTAAATATGAACTAGAGGTCTGCATTCCCGCTGCTATACCGCAGGAGCTGACTAGATTTAAGGGAATAAACTTCAGAATAAAGCGCGGGAGTGGATGGTGACTGGTGAAGTTGAAAGGGAGCAGGCACGCTCGCATCCGTGTGGATGCTCTTTAATATGTGTGTGTGTGTGTGTGTGTCTGTGTGAGAATGAGAAAGAGCGCCATGCTGCGTGTTGCTATTTGCTCTCTCTCTAATTTAAATGACTCAGAAAAACTTTACCATATACTCGGAGAGGACGAATTGACATTTAGACTAGCTGCAAAATACGTATATACCCTACACGCCATAAGAAATGGTTAATGTAAATTCATGTATCTTATTTAAATAATTTTAACTTTTTATTATTATTATTATATTAATCAAATGTATTGTTTTTTTTGTGTGTGTCATAATATCTTATCTGTATTACTATTAATTTTTCAATGGTTTTAATGTTTCATATTTGAAGTGCTTTGGCAATACTGTACTTAATGTCATGCCAATAAAGCAACTTGAACTTGAACTTGAGAGAGAGAGAGAGAGAAAGAGAGAGAGAGAGAGAGAGAGAGAGAGAGAGAGAGGAGCTGTGCGTCGCTTTGTGCTCTCTCTCTCTCTCTCTCTCTCTATGTGTGTGTGTGTGTGTGTGTGTGTGTGAGATTGAGAGAGAGAGAGAGCGTGGTGCTATGCATCACTTGGTGCTGTTTCTCTGTCTGTGTGTGTGTGCGTGCATGAGAGAGAGCATCCCGCGCAGAACAATACGAACAACTGACTGTGAATCTAAGGTTGCATATACAATATTTAGTTTCTGAATGGTTCAGACACAAGCCAACAGTTTGGTGACGCTGTCTGAGTTTTACGTCATCATTTTTTTTATTATGCACGGTAATACTGGATACCGGGGTAAAATAGGGAGGAGGTTTGACGGTATCAATATTTGGATACCGTCCAAGCCTAATCATGGCAAAGATAAAATAAATTAGTTAAAAACAGGGGCTAATAATTCAGGGGGGCTAATAATTCTGACTTCAACTGTATATACGTAAAACAGCAAACATGCACATCAGAAGTGGCTTCCATTAGGCAGTGCTACTCACATTGTGAATGTAGTGCACACAGCTCTCCTTCTCGTAGTACTCTTTCAGAGAGTTGTGTCCGTGGAACTTTCTACAAACAAATTGACAATCTCACTTTACACTAGAAATATGAAGCCTAACAACAAACAGCTTGTGAGAACAGCCGTTAAAATCTAAAATGAATCATAGTTATGATTTAGTGTGGTCTGACCTCATGATGTTGTCGTCGATCTGCATGAGTGACGTGGCGGTGTAAAGTCGACTCAGCTCCGAATCCACCATTTTCGAGCCAACGCCGAATAAAACACCCCTGTTTAAGAATACAAAACACAATGCTTTCTTGACTCAGTGGTTATTAGATTACTGTTCTCTTAAATGAATTAATCTTGTTGTTGCATTATTAGGAGACAGAGATGGCATTACTGTAAGTTAGTCTGAACACAGCAAATGTCGCAGTGCTCACACTGACAGCAGGAACACATCTACTGTACCTGTGCGATAAAATGATCTTCTTCATGTTGTCGGCCATCAGGAAGTTATAGAAGCGACGGCATTGGTCCCACTGCAGAAACGTCTCCTGAGCCCTGAAACACACAAGCACACACATGTTGGGTTTCGTGTTTTATGGGGACTTTCCATAGACACAGTGTTTTTTTTATACTGTAAATCAGCAGTCCCCAAACTTGGTCCTGAAGACTTTAGCTCTCGCTTACCTCAACCCACATGCCAGGATAATTCTAGAAAGCATAGTAAGAGCTTAATGGCTGGCTCAAGTGTGTCTGACTAGGGTTAGTTTAATTCTGAATGATTTATGAGCCATTTCCTCTTAGGAAACAGCAAAAAAATGTCCCCACAAGGTCAAAAGGTTTCTGGTATTGCTATACTTCCCCAAAATGTGATGAAAAACAGAACCAACAACAAACACACCCTGATTTCACAGTTTTATATAAATACAGTTTTACTTGTATAAATAAGTGCATGGATGGATAGACGGATAAATAGACAGACAGACAGACAGACAGACAGACAGACAGACAGACAGACAGACAGACAGACAGACAGACAGACAGACAGACAGATAGATAGATAGATAGATAGATAGATAGATAGATAGATAGATAGATAGATAGATAGATAGATAGATAGATAGATAGATAGATAGATAGATAGATAGATAAACGGATGGACGTACGGACGGACGGAATGATAGAACGATTGGATGGATGGATGGACGGATGAACGGATGGATGGAATGATAGAACGATTGGATGGATGGATAGAACAATGGACAGAACAATAGATAGAACAATGGATGGATGGATGAATGTATAGACAGGTAGGTAGGTAGATAGATAGATAGATAGACAGACAGACAGACAGACAGACAGACAGACAGACAGACAGACAGACAGACAGACAGACGGATTAGACAGACGGATTAGACAGACGGACGGACAGACGGACAGACAGATATACAGACAGACAGACAGACAGACAGACAGACAGACAGACAGACAGACAGACAGACAGACAGACAGACAGACAGACAGACAGACAGACAGACAGACAGACAGACAGACAGACAGATAGATAGATAGATAGATAGATAGATAGATAGATAGATAGATAAACAGTCAGATGGATTAGACAGACAGACAGACAGACGGACAGACGGACGGACGGACAGATGGATAGATGGATAGATAGATAGACAGACAGACAGACAGTCAGACAGTCAGATGGATTAGACGGACAGACGGACAGACAGACAGATAGATAGATAGATAGATAAACAGTCAGATGGATTAGACAGACGGACGGACGGACGGACAGATGGACAGATGGATAGATGGATAGATGGATAGATAGATAGATAGATAGATAGATAGATAGATAGATAGATAGATAGATGCAATTATGTGCATGAGGCTTTTAATATCAGTTGTAGTTAAATTCATAAGGTGCTTTAAAGGGGATCTTGAAAGTAATAATCTGGCAGATAATCGAGGTGAGCAGATTAGTGAAGCTTTATATCTTCAGTAATCCAGTCTGAAGGCCGAGCGGGGCTGTTTAACAACACGCTCAGAGCAGTGCCAAGTGTGCCAGGTGCTGTAAAAACACCCAGCAGAGGCGCTTGCAAACACAATACACACCACAGGTGAAGAGCTTTACAATTACAGAAAGACCAAACACATCCAGTACAATCAGAGCTGCTCATTCTCAGATATCAGACATGTGCTGCATCCCAATTCACACACACTATCCATGAGCGGTGGGATTGTGATGCCAGCTCAGCATCTTGATGTCTAACGGCCATCGCCCAACCCTTCTTCTCACATACTGTTTTGGAATTATATGAATTCAGACATACTACTCAACTCGCATACTGTTTTTAGCGTACTATATAGTATGGAAGTATGTGATTTCGAGCACCGCCACGATGATTTAGATCATATTCAGACTAGACCAAGAAATGATTATGAAATTAAGAGTTGATTCAGAACCACTAGAGAATGAACTACGGTGCACTGATGAATCCTTATTGTTCTTCTGCCCCTACTATTCATAATAAATAAAATTGGAAAATCGAATTAGTGAATTAGGCGGCACAGTGGCTCAGTAGCTATCACTATCGGCTCAGTGACTATCACTATTGCTTCAGCAAGGTCACTGGTTTGAGTCCTGGCTGGGTCAGTTGGCATTTCTGTGTGGAGTTTGCATGTTCTCCCCGTGTTGGTGTTGGTTTCCTCCGGGTGCTCCGGTTTTCCCTACAGTCGTTTGGAACTGTAGGGGAAACAGCTATAGATAAATTGAATAAACTAAATTGGCCAAAGTGCATGAGTGTGAATGAGTGTTTAACAGTATTGGGTTGCTACTGAAAGGGCATCTGCTGTGTAAAACATATGCTGGATAAGTTGGTGGTTCATTCCACTGTGGTGACCCCTGATGAATAAAGGGACTAAGCCAAAGGAAAATGAATATATATATGAAGTTTTGTCATTAACTACTAAATCAATAGTTATGCAAACACATGAGGAGATTTCTCTGTATTAGAGACACACGAATGGCAGATTGACACACTGTTATATCTCAAATACAATAGGAAAATATTTATAAAAGAAATGTGGAGGATGTGACAGGATGATTGACAGGGCACGTAACCAAGCAACAAAACAGTAAACTTAAAGAAGTCTGGTATGTCCCAAAGCTTGCACACTCTTCTGTTACACTCTCAAAAGTATGTCTTATTTTCAGTAAAAATACATACTTTTAGGGCGTAGTACAAGTAGGTAAAGTGGAATGTAGCACGTGTTTGGTTTTTAGAGCTGTTGCTGTGGAGATCTTTAGTGTTGACAATTCAACAAGAACATCTTTACAAGCAGTGAGCAGCATGCAATGACTGTGCTGCTAATGTTGTTAGCTAAATGTCAGATTCGATTTACATTCACAACAGTGTTACGTCTGTGATAAACTAATAAGCATGGCAGTACTTTGAATTTGTTCTGCATTCTTGTTCTACTGTTGCTATGGTTTCCTATTAAAGTGAAAACCAGTTTTGGAAATGAGCTTCCATTTAGAGCCAGGTAAAAAACAAAATACCGGACTGAGTACATGCGCACACGCACACCCACACTACTTCCATGGAAATGTTTGAGGATGGTCAGGTGATACACACACAGCTGTAGGGAAAAAGTAAAAGGCAAAAGTAAAACAGTTTCTCTGGATTTATAACTATATGTGTTTAAGTATAAACAAAGTCCCTTAAAGGCTAGTCATTTCACTCAGCGGCCATCTTTGAAACGCCTCTCGGGCAGTAGGCTCGGGCATTCTGTTTGAGCAAGGATAGATCAAATTCTCCAAAATTACTTGCCAAGCTTACGATTAAATTTCATATTACGAATAACCAATAAAATTAAACAATAACTGTCTATTTAGTTTAATTTCTAAATGTTCGTATCACACATATCTGCAGAAACTCACGTCTGGCAAAGACTATAGAATAAACAAGACATGTCACTTGTATACTTTTAAATGGGGAAAAGTGTAACAGTCAATATGGCGAATGAAGCCCCGCCTTCTAGTAAAGGAGCCAATCAGTGATCGCTATATGGTGAATAATAAGAGTGTCACGATCCTCCAAATCCTCGATTCGATTACATTTTCGATTCTAAAGTCATGGTTCGATTCGATTTTTGATTATGAATAATCAATTAATTAATAACGAATTAATTATTTGTAGCCTACCGTTTAAACTACCTGACCTGCATGGTCTTTGTTTTACCCATATACAAATCATACAGTAAATGAATAAAGGTAAGTTACACACATAATATAATGTAATGAGGAAGGAGGGCTGCTCAGTAATGCTACACGCCAGTGTGGATGTGGATCGTTGTTGTTCTAAAATGCCATTTAAAAAGAAAGACATATTAGTGTAAACAGGGCCTGAGTGTGTATTTTTCGTGAGCGGATTTGCAACGGGGGCGGGGCATCGCGATGCGCCCATCGTCTATCAGCCCAACCCTAATACGTACATAGCAGAGCTTGCAAACTGTTTTTTTTTTTCGACAACAAGAACGTTGTCAACATAACTCACTGGAAATCCAAAATACTTCCACACCGGCGACTTCATTGAAAGAGGAGAGGGTTTAAGCTCTGTCGACGGGTCTCCTGCGTCTGCACAGGTTAACAAGCACTTCAACAAGCCTGTTTTTTTCCCGCTTTGCAAGCCAAGCTGACGTGACATGGGGGCATGGCAGCATCAACGATTCTATTATTTGATTCGATAATTGAAATTGAGCATAAATTTTGATCAATTTCGATTTAAAATTGAAATCGTGACACCCTTAGTGAATAAAGCCCGCCTTCTAGCACAGAGGCCAATCAGTGATTGCTATAAAAAGACAATTTTCCTGGGGAGGGGCTTATCAAGGTCTTACTGCGTATACTTAAAACACCCAGGCAGGTGTGTTGAGGCAAGTTAGAGCTAAACCCTGCAGGGCACCAGACCTCCAGGAAAGTGATTGGTGACCCCTGATCTAGACAGTATCCATCCATCTATCAATCCGAACAGTATCCATCAATTCATCTATCCATCTAGACAGTATCCATCCATCCATAAGCCTCTTTATCTCTATAGAATTTTAGTTTCTTACACAAATGCAGAAGCAGAATGCATTTTCTTTAGAAATGGCTGACACAAAACTGACATTTCGACACTGTGTCGAGATCCTAAACCGCAGATGTTTCGAAACACTGCTCCAAAACATTTTGAAACACCCAGGTCATGTAACTAAAGCAATTGAAAGGATCAATAACTACACAAACATTCAGAGATCTGCTGAATCTGCGTTTGGTTAAAAGGGTCGAAAACAAAATCACCATCTCCCGTAGCCTAGTGGACCAAGCATGGGGATAATGCAACTGTGCTACGAGTGACCCGAAATTGAATGCCGTCTTGTACAAGCCTTCAGAAATTGTGACTTCCTGAATTCAAATCCAATTCATTTGCATGGCAGTCAAGTGCACTAACCACTCTACTAATTCACTTGATGTCTTGATGAACGTAGGGTATAACTCCTCAGTTCACATAACTGTTTCTTTGTTAAAGTTATTTAAAAGCAATACTTAAAAACTGATGGCTAGGTGTAACTGTAAAGATGAGTTTCGTAACATTTCGAAGCCTCAACACACTAGTTTTCTTGTATGAGCGTTACACTTCATGCAAATGTCAACAGGAGGAAACGGGTGGACACAATATGAATCCATCTGTGCCTCTTAAATAACTAACTGCAGTGTACACATACAAAGTCAGCTCTTATCTAGAGTTCAGTCAGAGTCCACTGACAACAGGAATAAAATATGCCTACTGGTGCCCAAAACAAGCTGGCAAATCTTGGCTTTGTGGACCACCATTTGACCTGGACTCACCTGAGTGCGCTGTAGCCCTGGCACACGCTGACACAGCACAAAACGCGCTCCTGGTTGGTACGGTTTTCTCCCAGGAACTTGCAGACAATGTTTCCCCCCAGGCTAAAGCCCACCACGATGAGCTTGGACTGGGGATATGTCTTTTTGATAAAGCCCACCATTGCTGCAAACTCCCATGTACAACCTGGTGAAAGAAGCAAAAAAGTATTTTATACTTTTATAAATTATATAACATATATAATTATGTTTAAAAAACATAAAAAGATAAATAAGCCAATATAAAATAAATAAATGTTTAAAAAAATAAAAATACATCTAATTTAAAATAAATATGCTTTCATTCAAAAAATAAATAATATTAATAATAATCAAAAACAAATAAAAAACAAAGCAAAATTAATAAATATATAATCGTAATTAAAAAATAAATAAATAAATGAACAAAATTAATAAAAATAAAAACTAGCAAAAATAAATAAATAAATATGAATAAATACACTTTAAAAAAAATAAAAACAAACAATAATAAACAAAAACAGATAAAAAAATAAACAAGCAAATAAAAATAAATAAATTTGTTTAAAAACATTTATTTATAAAAATAAACTAAAACTTAAACAAAAAACGAATAAAATTAAATAAGCAAATAAAATAGATAAATAAACACAAATTAAAATAAGCAAAAATATATATATATAAATATACTATAATTATTAAATATTAGCAAAAGTGTATAAAAATAATGACAATTCTAAAAAAAAAATTTTTTTTTAATAGATAAAATAAAAAATGATAAAATAAAATACATAATAAACTAAAGTGGTACAATAATGAAATTATAAAATACAAAATAAACAACCCACTAAAATATAAAGTGGTACAAGAAGATTAAAAAAAAGAATAAAATAAAATAAATAAAAATGTTAATAAAGTATTTAATAAAGGTTGAAAAATATATTGTAAAGGCAATACATTAGAACAAAAATGTAAAGTACAATGTAAACATAAAACAACACAGGTAAAGCATTGACAGCTAGATCTGTCCAAACAAAACAAAATTTCTTAACTGGCCTAAAAAACAAAGCACGCATGCACGCAGGCTAAAACTGGTTATTTCTGTATTCCAGTTCACACCAGTAAAATCACTCTACTGATAAAGAGTTTACTGGACAAACACATTTGTTGTCATAATCTAAAATAATAAAAGCATCGGGTACCGTAAGTGAACATGCGAGGAGAGGTGAGCTCAATGTTCGGCAAGGCCCCGAGGTGATTGAGCACAGCACAGCGGTAGCCCTGTTTCTGTGAATGATCCACAAACGTGCGGATGTAGTGCTTCTCACTGTGGTTCCCGATGCCAGGACAAATGACCATAGTGACGTCCTCTGTCAAACACAAAACATAAGAGCGTTCATTACGGAAAACACGGTTGAAGTCAGAATTATTAGCTTTCCAGATTTATAAGCTCAATAATATTTGTTCCTTTTCTCGCTCTCTCTCATTCTCAATTATTCGCAGTTGCACCAGATTATGGAGGATAATGATTGATGCTTGGATTGGCGGTGGCCGTATTTAAAACACCAGGGAACATGGATTCATCTGCTCCCTGCTCTCTTTCGATTCCCTTCTCGTTATTCTTTGTAGAGATGTTGCTTGAGTAATGAAAAGGAGTTATTGTTGCTGATGACTCTTATATAGCGTGTTGTGGGATGCCAATGTGTTACATTTTCCAAATGGAGAAACACAGTTTTCTGTCTCCCTATCTGGCTTGGGGCATGGTAGGGAGGTTTGGTGCCTTCTGTTAATTATTTTCATTTTCTCCTGTGTTGTTAGTAGGGAGGTAAGTTTTCTGTACTTTAATTGTCTTGTTTATTTTCCAGGGAAGTTTTCTTTTATTTAATTAGTTTGGTTTATAGTCATTTATTTTGGCTTAACTCAATACATAATATTTTCTTGTTTGTGTTTTGGTTTGTATTTAGGGGAGAGTGTAGGGGCAGTGTGTTACGTTTATTTATTAATTTTTTTGATTAAGTAATATTTTTTTATTTTATTTGTTAAAATATTGCTTAAGGGAGCTAATAATATTGACCTTAAAATGTTTGTTAAAAGAAATCAAAAACCGATTTAATTTATCCGAAATAAAACAAATAAGACCTTTTCCAGAAACACAAATATTATAGGAAATACTGTGACAAATTCCTTGAAAAATCCAGCTTCCACCGGCTTCCTTGAAAAAGAAATGAAAATCCACAGGAGGGTAAATAATGTTGACTTGAACTGTAATCCACATGCAGAGAAATATATGCAAATAGATGCAGAGTTGTTCAGCATTATCAAGGTGTTTATCTTTTCTTTTCCGGTTAATGTGTGCCAGAATATTGGCACAGAGCAAACAAATGCAAAGTACATTATTTGCATACCATAATAAAATTTTTTTAAAATAATAAAGATAAAAAAATACAAAATAAACAACCCACTAAAATTAAATGAATATATATATATATATATATATATATATATATATATATATATATATATATATATATATATATATATATATATATATAAACACGCACACATTTTTTTTGACAAAAATATATATATACACTAGTAATAAAAAACAAATTCATTCATTCATTCATTCATTTTCTTGTCGGCTTAATCCCTTTATTAATCCGAGGTCACTACAGCGGAATGAACCGCTAACTTATCCAGCACGTTTTTACGCAGCGGATGCCCTTCCAGCCGCAACCCATCTCTGGGAAACATCCACACACACATTCATACACTATGGACAATTTAGCCTTTCTTAATTTTATTATATTCTTAATAAAGATCTAAAAATAAAGACAATAAATGAAAAACAGAAACATAAAAGTTAAATATAAAAATAAAATAGAACAACAAATATAAAGAAAGGAAATACAATACAATGATAAAGATAAAATACATAATAAATAAGCCACTAAACAAATAAAATACAATAAAATATATATACACTGATAATAAGGCACTAATTCTAAAGTATTTTTAAAGTTCTAATAATAAAGAAAATAAATAAAAATAGAAAAATAAAAGTCAAACATAAAAATAAAAAAACACACCAAAAAATTAAATAACAAAGATAAAACACAAAACAAACAAGCCGCTAAAATAAAAACAAATAAAATCTGTAAAAGGTTTATTCACGGTCACTTTACAATGTTTTGTATAATACTTAGCTCATTTTCTATGCAATATTTATATATGCTAGGGTGCAGTTTAAAAAATATCAGCCAAAATATTGACAATAGAACCAATGAGTTTCGATCGTCCTTTAATGTGCTTTTTTTTGTGCTTTGATATTTTTGTAAATAAAGCACAATATATAATATGTACTTTAGGTAAACCTATTGCCTATTAGCATAAGTGTATAAAAATCATGAAAATTATATTAAAAAATAATAATATGAATAGCATTTTTAAATGAATAAAATATAAACAAAAAGATAAATATATTTAAAACTCTAAACCAGTGGTCGCCAAACTTGTTCCTGGAGGGCTGGTGTCCTGCAGATATTAGCTCCAACCCTAATCAAACACACCTAAACAAGCTAATTAGGGTCTTACTATGTATACTTTAAAACATCCAGGCAGCTGTGTTGAGGCAAGTTTGAGCTAAACCCTGCAGGGACACTGGCCATCCAGGATCGAGATTGATGACCCCTGCTCTAAACATTTTAGAGACATTCATTCATTTATTTTCTTTTCGGCTTAGTCCCTCTATTGATTCGGGGTCGCCACAGTGGAATGAACTGCCCGTTTTAGAGACAATATTACACATTTTTTGTTTCGCCATCAGAAATAGCTCCAGAAAAGCCGGAGTAAAACTTTAATATCTAAGTGTTTTAGAGCAGAAATGAGTTTTGCTCCTTAATGAATCTGCTTTTGAACAAATCTACTGAATCAATGATTTAATGATGCATTCATACTTTTGTTGATATTGCACAATATGCAAAGTATACTTTCTTAAAAACAAACCTGTCTTCATTTTGTGCAATCAATTGGTACTTTATCACAAATTGTTTATATGTCTATAACTGCAAATGAAACAAATTTCTAAAAAATAAATAAATCACTAAATATCCCGTTTAGCTCATAAGGTCAGAATGCAAAAATTCCAAAATTGCATGCAAATATTTTTCCACATGAGAACTGCTTTATTTAATATCTGTTCTTCAACAGAATGGTGAGCAAGCAAACTATTTAAATGTCATTTCACTGACAGTTCCTCCTTGAGCCATCATTGCTCAGGTTTCCACACAGGAGTGCAGTATTACCGTCCAGCTCAGACTGAATGCACTCAACTACGCATCACTGACCTCCGGACTGATGATCCGCCAAGGGTTCGAAGAGGTCAAAAGTTGCAGTGGCTCCGTCCTGCATGGGCAGATATTTGCGCAGGCCGAACGGGTGCGGTGAACTGACCCGACCCAACTTTCCGTAGAGGGCTGTTTGCAGATGACCACTTTTACCCCATAGCAGAGGAGGAATGTACCTAGAATACAAAAAACAGACTTTATTTTACATAGTGATACATGAGGATTTGATTTTTAACCAAATTTTAAATTCAAATCCGTCTTCAACATTCAGAATTCAACATTTCATGTTCACATTCTGCAATTCCAGACTGAAAAAAAGGCCGACTCTAGAATTGGTCGCTAAAGGCCGACTCTAGAACTGGTCGCTAAAGGCCGACTCTAGAACTGGTCGCTAAAGGCCGACTCTAGAACTGGTCGCTAAAGGCCGACTCTAGAACTGGTCGCTAAAGGCCGACTCTAGAACTGGTCGCTAAAGGCCGACTCTAGAACTGGTCGCTAAAGGCCGACTCTAGAACTGGTCGCTAAAGGCCGACTCTAGAACTGGTCGCTAAAGGCCGACTCTAGAACTGGTCGCTAAAGGCCGACTCTAGAACTGGTCGCTAAAGGCCGACTCTAGAACTGGTCGCTAAAGGCCGACTCTAGAACTGGTCGCTAAAGGCCGACTCTAGAACTGGTCGCTAAAGGCCGACTCTAGAACTGGTCGCAAAAGGCCGACTCTAGAACTGGTCGCTAAAGGCCGACTCTAGAATTGGTCGCAAAAGGCCGACTCTAGAATTGGTCGCAAAAGGCCGACTCTAGAATTGGTCGCAAAAGGCCGACTCTAGAATTGGTCGCAAAAGGCCGACTCTAGAATTGGTCGCAAAAGGCCGACTCTAGAATTGGTCGCAAAAGGCCGACTCTAGAATTGGTTGCAAAGGTCGACCTTTAATTTGAAATTTAATTTGCAAGATTTTAGCAATAGAATCTGGCTGCAGATTTGCACCTTCAGGCTTGCACTCTCGGACTTGCACGCTTAGGCAACCGCGCTTCCTCTGCAAGTGACGTCATTAACAATCGCCACCTGTGGCCGCTTGCATGAAAGTCCTTAAGTAACTTAAGGGTGTCCCTGAGACTGGAAAATCTTAGGTAACAGATTTCATTAAGATTGTTGCAACAAACTTCTTATGTCACCCTTACGAAAGTGCCTTTTTTTGAAGCCTTTCACTGTAGTTTCTGGCAACATACACGACGGGCGCCACAGTTACTATAGTTACGTAGACAGATCGTAACAAACCACAAATGCTTTCCTTACAGCTTTGCAGTATTGTTACACATTATCTGTGCCATTATCTTTCCATTTTAGCAAGTCGAGACGTTGCCTTATCGAGTCGGTCTCGACATTATGTGTGGAGGACCTATAAAACATTGCTGGGATCATGTAGAGACTTTTGAAGCTGCACTGAAACTGTGATTTCATATGGATGCACTTCTGCACAGACGTGCTAACTTAACACGTATATATTAGTTGACTTATTAAATTATAAGATATTTTGGTCAAGGGCTTTATGCAATTGAGCCCTGCACTCTCCGGCGACGTCACTTGCATTAACATCTACATTCTTGTTTGCAATCGTCCTGGGACGTGCTGAATACAGAATAGTTTCCCAAGTCTTTCTAGATTCATTGCTGTAAGTACATAATGTGTATCCGTTAGTTGTAATACTAAAACTCCTTCAAATGTTCAAAATAAAAACTAAAACTCAAATTTGCCTGGTGTTTTGTATTCATAACTGTGGAAGAATACTTTGTGTATCTATTTAGACCTGATAGTTCATATAAATAAATAATAAGCTTTGCTGGTATAAATGTTAATAGTAGCCTGCTTTGGTAAATTAACATTAAAGCATTATAATCATATGATGAATATACAAACTGCTTTTCGGGGGGTGGGGGTTCTGTCATGATGTACAACTTGAGTACTTAGAATTATTTGACAACGTCCTCACTGTCAAAGCAAACAAACTGGAAACTTACTTTTGGTTAATGTTGATTTCAAGTGACGTGACAGGTGCAGGTGACGATTGTAAATGACGTCACTTGCATAGGAGGCCTGAGCATGCAAGCCTAAACGTGCAAGTGCAACTCTGCAGCCAGACACTTCTCGATTTTAGAGTCGGCCTTTGCAAGATTTAAAGTCTTACAAAGGACGACTTTAAATAGTCGCAAAGGCAGACTTTAAATGGCCGCAAAATCCGACTTTAAAAAGGTAGCAAATTCCAACATTAAATGTTGCAAATTCAGAGTTTAAATGTTGTAAAATCAAACTTTAAATGGTTGCAAAGACCAACTTCAAACCTTGTAGGTCTGACCTCATTTTGCACAATTCTGAGCTTATACAGAGGGACATTTCTCTCAGTCTGTCATTTACTGATCAAATATTAAACCATGTATTGTAATAATTCAGTCTTTCATCAAAATAAAGCTTTTATCAAAAAGCAAAAAAACAAACAAACAAAAATCTAACCAGATTTTGTGAAAAAGAAAGAAAACGTCCTTTAAGGCAATTGTCAAGTTTCTAGGTTTAAGTTTCATCAAAATAAACATTACAGTTAGCCCATATTTTTCTGCTGATGATTGTAGAAATATGGGCTGATGCACTCATTTTTCATAGAGTTTCTGTTTGTTTCTGGGTCTGTATACTAACAGCGGGCAGTGGAATAGGTCACATTACCGCTGATATCGTGCCACATCACACAGGTGTGCCAACCCATGTTATGTAACAGTCCCGCCGGCTAATTAGCCTTTAAACAATCGCCCACTGATCCTTCACTGAAGTTATTCAGTCTGACAGTCTCACAGAAATAAACCATATAAAGCAAGTATAAAGCAAAATTTTTTTAGGTGAAATGAGCTCATTAAGTGGATTTAAATCTTGCAAGTGGTACTCGCAGATAATGACATTCAATCTAGGAAAGTCTGAATTTAAGTCTAGCAAAGTTTGGATTTAAATGTGGCACATTCCGACTTTAAATCTAGCAAAGTCTGACTGTAAACATTACAATTGTGATTTTAAATCTCATATTCTAACTTTAAGTCTCACAAAGACTTTATCCCCCGGTTTCACAAACAAGGTTTAAGGCTAGTCAAGATTAAATTGCATGTTTGAGCTGTATGAACTCAAAATAACTTGCGGTGAGAGGTCTTAAAATATGTCAGTGTCATATTTTATCACCAGGTACACACCAGTAGTATATTTTTTTTGAGGCCATTTTTATAAATGTGGCTTAAATAGCCTAATTTAACTAAGGCCTAGTCCTGGCTTAATCTAAGCCCTGTTTGTGAAACTGGGCCTATATCTAGCAAAGACCAACTTTAAATCTTGCAGGTCTGACTTTATTTTGCACAATTCTGAGCTTATACAGAGGGACATTTCCCTTAGTCTGTCATTTATTGAACAAATATTAAGTCATGGATTGTAATAATTCAATCAAAATAACGTTTTTATCAAAAGCAAAAACAAAAAAATCAAACCAGATTTTGAAAAAGAAAGAAAACGTCTTTTAATCCAATGGTTAAGATCATTGAATAACAAAAACATTATTTTTTGAAATGTTATATCATAACAAATATAGTTATCTCAATATTCAACAACAATCCCGTCACTTTTTTTTCCAGTTTTGTCCAGCACTAATATTTGATTCGTTACATTTCATTGTTTTGTTAACTTGGAACTTAGTTGCTTCGAGAGCTTAGAACGGGGTATCCCAACGTTCAGCTCGTTCAGAGCTCAGCTCAGACCCTAATCAAACACAATGCGGTCACACTAGAGTTTGAGCATGCGTTATTCTGTCGTGCGGCGCTGCGAAAAGGGGCGGGATTAGACAAGTTTATTAGACATTAAAAAAGGCGAGCGATTGCGCCATGTTTTAAATTTCTGTCCAGAGAGGTCATGTTTTGATCCTCGATTGGTCTCACAGAGTCTAGTGATGCAATTTCGCAGGTCAGAGTTCACCAAGCTTGAACTTTGCACCGCAGCAACCTGCGAAACTTGATGCATGACCCTACGTTTCCAGTCTGACGCATTCGCATACATATGAATAGAAGTCTTTGTTTGAACACCCCTAGCTTAAACATCAAAGACGTTCCATAGCATTTTATAATGCTAATACATCACTTCATCCCGTTTTTGCTTTGATGTTTGGCATCAAACCAATCAGCTATCATTCATTTCCACAAAACGAGCCTAAAAACACCAGTAAGCAAAGTCCACTATACACCTTCCACATCTCCCTTCACGCTGTCACTGCAATCTATCCACACCTCCTGAAGTATTACATAACACTCTCTCACCATATACAGCCCTCAACCAGACTCCGTTCTATCTGATCCTGCTTTAAATATCAGTTATGAGATGTAAGGAGTGTCTAATCTGTTCATGACACGGTCATATAAGTCTACAAGAGGATCAGCAGCAAACAAAGCTACAGCTAAACCATAAATAACATGCCATTTGAGGATAGTCGTTAGATAAATTAAGCAACACAAATGCTTTAAAAAAACTTGGGTTCATCTCAGGAATGTTGACAAACAAGACTTTAGTGCAACTATTAACAACCGAACAGACTGGAAGGCTTGTTTTGTTCCCTGTATGTCTTTATTCTTGTCTCTCTATGTTGACTGAGCCGCAGTCATCCGCAAGCATAAAAGATTAAAAATAAATCCGCAAGAAAAGCATGCGGCGGCAGGACACGCCTAATAATGTCCCACAATGCACCAGTGCTTGACAAAATAAACTCTCAGATCCACTAACTGCGTATGCTCTACGGTGGTTGTTTTCTTAAAAGGCGTTTCGCTCCACAATCTTCTATGCAAACAAACATGGGGGGAAAATAGTGAATTGTACCACAGTGGAGAGATGGGGATAGGGGCGGACAATAGGGCTGTGTTTTTATCGATCGATCTCTCGGCCCTTAGTTTAGTAGCTGTACTGGAAAATAATGATTACATAACCAGCCTGGAGTCACTTTGGATTACAAAAGAAACACCCACCCGCACGGCCAAACAGTTATATGCGATGCACATCACAACTCCTGAGGTCAAAGTGTGGGAAAAGACATCCAGAAAACATGATTCGCATTTTACAATCAACAACAACATCTTACAACAACAAAGTGAAGGATCACCATTAGGGCTGAGCAATGTATAGATCTGCAATAGTCACATCATAGCATCTGCAATGGGATTATAATTAGCCAAAGTTCAGAACACATGATATGTTGAGTCATTGCAAAGTTGAACTGTAATTTAATAGTGTTTTAAGCGATTTTAAATCATTTGGGCACAAAAGAAATGCTTAAGTCTGCCTCTTCAACATAGATTACTTGAGTATTAGTATTTATACAATGAAAACTAGTATATGGTGTCACTTTACATGTGATAATTGAATTTCTGTACTCCTCCAAAAAAACAAAAAAAAAAAGCTGTTTTTTTAGGTGAAATTAGCTTTTTTTTCTTCTGTTTTCTTTTTGTTTTCATCTGTGCTTTAATTGCTTTGTTTTATTTTGTATATTTGGGAATCATTTTTGTATGTTTTATTTAGATGCACTTCCCTGCAAAAACATCCCAAATCAGTGTAAAATTATGTATTCTTTCCAAATAGAATGATCTTGTGACTTTATATTCATGTTGCAATTTACATTCACCGGCCACTTTATTAGGTACACCTTACAAGCACCGAGGTGAACCCCTTTTGCCTTCAAAACTGTGCCTTAATCCTTCATGGCACAGATTCAACAAGGTACTGGAAGTATTCCTCAGATTTTGGTCCATATTAACATGATAGCATCACACAGGTGCTGCAGATTTGTCGGCTGCACATCCATGATGCAAATCTCCCTTTCCACCACATTCCAAAGGTGCTCAATTAGATTAAGTTCTGGTGACTGTGGAGGCCATTTGAGTACAGTGAACTCACTGTGGTTATAAGGGGATGGACAAGGACAGCAACAATACTTAGGTAGGCTGTGGCATTAACACGATGCTCAACTGGTACTAATGGGTCCAAAGTGTGCCAAGAAAATATCCCCCACACCATTACACCACCACCACCAGCTTGAACCGTTGATACAAGGACAGGATGGATTTATGCTTTCATGTTGTTGACGCCAAATTCTGACCTTACCACTGGTTATTTGAGTTACTGTTGCTTTTATATCGGCTCAAACCAGTCTGGCCATTCTTGTCTGGTATCAACAAGGCATTTGTGTCCATAGAACTGCTGCTTACTGAAAATGTTATGGTTTTCAGAGCATTCTCTGTAAACCCTAGAGATGGTTGTGCGTGAAATCACAGTCAGATCAGCAGTTTCTGAAATACTCAGACCAGCTTGTCTGGCACCAACAACCATGCCACGTTCAAAATCACTTAAATCCTTTTTCTTCCCCTTTCTGATGCTCGGTTTCAACTGCAGCAGATCATCTTGACCATGTCGACATGCATGGAGTTGCTGCCATGTGATAGGCTGATTAGAAATTTGCGTTAACAAGCAGTACGACAAATGTACCTAATAAAGTGGTCAGTAAATGTATATCACAGAAAAACTAAATTTGCAAAATAATTTTTTTCCAATATCATGCAGTCATGATAACCATCATGAGAAACACCAATAAAGCATTGACAATAGCTTGATAAACCACCCAGTGTAGCGTGTTACAGACTAAACAGTAACACAAATATTTCGGCTGATGTCAATGGAAAGGCATGCTTTGTTTTGGCCTCAAAAGTAAACAGTGCAATAACCATATGCTGTCAGAGCTTTCAATAGATTTCTGAAGCAACACCTCACTGTTTGCACAATTATTTGTGAAGCAATTTAAACATGAAAAAACACAAGATTTTGCAAGTTTGTAAACTCTAAACAATTTCAGATGTGACTGAATAAAACATGCTGTTTATAGCACATTGTGCACATATTGTAAAGTTATATTAACAAATAAATCAATCTTAATGAGAGATCCTATTTACAGTCTTAAACTTTGTGTCTGAAAGCAGTTGTGTACGTTTGTGTTGTGGTAATGACACTTCCGGAAAGTGTGATTTCTGACAGCCTCAAACTTCATTTAAAAGTGTCTAAATTGCATTTAAAGGTGATTCTAAAGCTGTGTGTACATTTACATCTCCAAGATAAACCTTGTAATGTTTTTCAAACTTTAATAAAAAAGAAACTTGTTAAAAATTTTAATAAATTGGAGAAAAATAACAAAAATGTTATCATGTTATCCTTAAAACAACCATGGCTTTGACTTAAAATTGTGTCCACCTCCTGAAAAATCTCCATGAATCATTTTCAGTAAAAGAACAGTAAAAGAAAATGAAGCCCTCTATTAAAGGGCACAAAGGGCAAAGTTTTAAGATGAGTCTTTTGAGTCTCCAAAATGTGTGTCTGTAAAGTTTCAGCTCAAAACACCCATTAGATTATTTATTATACCTTTTAGAACATTAGGGTTTTCTGCTCTGAACACTGTAGCTGTTTTTTCGGCCTGTGCCTTTAATGTAAATGAGATAGTTCTCCCCATCCACCATTCCCACGTGTCTGTCAGAGTGTGTCTTTGTCTCCTGTTGCATCGGATAAGCAACACAGTGACAGACATGAAGGAAACAGATCTAAAGTTTGTGAGAAATACTACAATAAGAACTCTCCTAATAATTATTTGATGTATTTGTAGAGTTAATTTAAGCCTTGATGATGCAATGACGAGTCACACAATGTCGTTATCAAGTTCACACACATTTAAATGTGCACTGTTTTTGCATGCAAATGTGGCATAATACAGGTTAATATGCACTGCTGTATGGATTTTCTATATGTTAATGTACAAAATAAACCTGATTTAATGTCCACAAACAGGGATTGAAGCGTCTTCTTTTATAATTGTACTGACATGCGGCTGTGGTGATAAAGTAAAGACGGTAAAATCACTGTAATTCATTATGGACATGCACTGTTTTAAAAATGGTTTTAAACTTGTGAAACTTATTCTTGAACACGTTTGATGATGATTGATGATCACACAATGCTGAACAGATCTTTTAAACCTTCACACGTCCTGTCTTGTTGATATGATTGTACGCGTTACTACGGAGATATGTTAATACACGGCTGTCAATCAATTTTGTGGAAGGGGAAATTTATAAAAAGAGACTTATTGTCTTTACATTACTACAATATGACTGTGGACACACTATATCTACACACAGTCCTGTCCAAACAGTTTACAAAAGATTATTTTCATCATAGGTGCCCTTTAAAATGAACATCTTTTGTAATCTTATATACGCCAGAACTGTATATATCAATTTCATGCATCCTTGCTGAAAAAAGCATAAATGTTATTGAAGGGCAAATATATATATATATATATATATATATATATATATATATATATATATATATATATATAGATACATCTTCCTGACCATACAGTTTTAGACGGTGGTGTACAGTTAAAGTCAAAATTATTAGCCCTCCTTTGAATTTTTTACCTTTTGCAAATATTTCCCAAAGGATTTTTACAGAGCAAGCAATTTTTCACAGTTTTGAATGGTCTACAAAACAAACCATCATTATACAACGACTTGCCTAATTACCCTAACCTGACCTAATTAACCTAGTTAAGCCTTTAAATGTCACTATAAGCTTAAGACTAGCATCTTGAAAGACATCTAGTAGAATATTATGTGCTGTCATCATGGCAAAAAAAAAAAGAAATCCGTTATTAAAACTATTGTGTTTAGAAATGTGTTGAAAAAATCATTTCGTTAAACAGAAAATAGGGTAAGAAACATAAAAGGGGGCTAATAACTTAGGAGGGCTAATAATTCTGACTTCCACTCTGTTTATGCATGTGATTGAAGGCGCTCTGCATTAGTCTTTTGCAACCCTGTGCTAAAAGCAGCTTGAGTAGCGGCCTGTAATCTATTCTGAGTTGTGGTTTACTCAGTAGACAGCGTAACAGCAGTGAAATGATAATCTGAAGTGTCATACTCACTCTTTGGTCAGGATAGGACACGACTTTAGCAGGAAGTGGTTGAGTGTTGTATCCTGGAAAGTGAGGTCCGGTGGAGCTGTAGGACTTTTCAAGTTTAGACAGCGGACGATGACGTAGAGAACTGTGGCCACCGCTGCCAACTTCATGCCATCAAACATCGCCGGCATCTCCGGTGCCACCGTGTAAACCTCAGATTCGTGAGTGTTCATATTTGTGCTAAAAATAAACAACAACAAATAAATGACTGATGCAAATGTGTGAGAAAACTGCAATACAATTAAGCCTACAGAAGATTTAAACGCTGCACAAAAAATAAATAAATATAAAAAAGATTTAAAAGTCATGACTACATACGTGTCTGTTATTTTAACGTATTTAATTACTATCAACTTATAATAATTAGTTAACCTGGGGTTCGTTCCTCGTACGTGGATTACTCAGTTAGCTGGATTTGGATTTTGACGATTTGACACGATCCAGGATCATTTAGTTCTTCAAAACTCATCCGAGACTTGTTGTCATAGCAACAGTTCTGGTAGCTCAAACCTACTTGGGAGCAGGTTCATTTCATATAAACCGGATTAGATCAGGTCATTTCAAGCAAAGATAATACTGAAAGTTTGTACCAAATGCTAATATTTTCTTACAGTAGTTATATACACTTGGGAAAATAGTGAATATATATATATATATATATATATATATATATATATATATATATATATATATATATATATATATATATATATATTTAAAAAAATAAAACTTATGCAATCTGCACTCCGAAATAACGTGTACATGCACAATATTCAAGTTAAGAAAAAAGGATAATAATTTATGCACTCATGCACGTGTTTTGACCACTATGCCGGTGATTTGTTGCTTGCAAAAGTTGCAGACACCTTTACCGATATCAAAATGCTTTTTTAATGCAGAATTAATTCATGCAGTTATTCCTTACCCCGATTAAAAAAACTTGAGTAGGCCTATAGGCTACTATAACGAAGAAAATCTTCTCTAAATGTAGAACTAAATACGCTGATATGCATTGAAAAACATGATGAAAACTCTTGACCAATGAAAGTGTAAAGCCTGCAGCTTACAACAAAAGTGGAAAGTTATTGCGTGTCAAATTCAACAAACCGTTTACTGCTAATTTGATGTATTTTGCTCACATGGATAATTGAATATTAATCAGATGATGTCATTACGATGCTGTGCCGCCAGCCAATCGTCGCAATGCTGATCGTGATTTTGAGTATCGATCGATCTGTCCTTCACAACACATGCAGCGATCTCAGATCAGTTCATCCAGGTTTAAAGGGTCACGAAACACCAACACATTTTTTGAGCTGTTGACAGTCGTATATGGGTCCCACACTGCTAAAAACACTATTAGGACACCTATATTTCACTAAAAAGTGTAAATTGGTTGTTTTTGCGTTATTTCAAGCAAATTCGTACTTTCTGTTTGAAACGAATTTTTGAAGCTGCGTCACGGCCATGACATAATAGCGTTGTATTCCAGCGTGCAGACTGGGCGTCTGTGCCAGAGTGAGTCTTATTACGCCTTACAGTGTGATGCATTAATGCATGAGTAAGGCTTGGTTCAAACGCGCTCTATTGTGCAACTTCATTAATATTCATTACTGTCACCGTGTTTACACCACAGAGACGCCACGTTGTGTTGGCAAAACAAGCGTGAAGTGTTGCTTTTATAGTTTGCTGCAGTAAAGTTTTGTTTTCATTTTCTCTCTGTGAGAGCTCAGCTGGAGTCACATGTGGATTTACAGTGTACACGACGCTCGACAACAATAACTTACGTGTCTAAGGAGAAACATTGTTTATCTGAGAGCTGTTCTCATCTGCAAACGATGAGATCCAGATTCGCTTTAGTCTCCTCTTAATAAAGACGTGGCTCTAGTTGCTGGTGATTGTCCTGTCTCTACAGATTTGGTGAGCAAGCGACCAGTGCTCTTTGTTTATTTAGTTTTTTCGTATCGAACTAAGTTAACTATTGCACCAAGTGTAAAAATGTTAGCATTACAACCAAACTTTAACCTTGTGTAGGATTTTCACCGCATTTAGTGACGGGAATAACACACGCGGCTTTCTGACGCTACCTGCCGAGTGCATCTAAGTTTCCGGGAAATGCTGAGTTTTTTTTTCTCTCATTCGCCGTGCGGTATCAAACATTGCATGAAAAATACACGCTTAGAGCAGTTCCTCGAATCAAATATCTCGTTTGTCGCGAGGGACATGAATAAGTTCCATGAATGAAAGACAGTTAAAGTCCACCATTTAATAATTTGGCAAATAATTCGACTACAGATGTCCATGTAAACACAGTCACTTTGTCCCCTCTCTCTCTGTGTGTGTGTGTGTGTGTTTTGACTCTGAAAGTCAGCGCGCCCAAATAGACACTCCCACACCATCCTACTTTTCTTCCTCCGACACTCCCCCCTAAACAAAGCTGGACACGCCCACTTTTCTGACTTTTTCCAAAGTAGAGGTGTGAAAACACCCTGCTGAAACGAGGGGGTTTCATGGCCCTTTAAGGTCACCCGTTTGGTTATGTTGTGTTAATAAATAATTTAGTTGGAGCACTTTGACCATTGTTTATGTTATGCTGTCTTTGGATCACAATACGTATTTAAATTAGGGAGCGTGACAATGCAATCAAATTTACTTTGTTTTGTGTCAAATCATTTGATTTGAAATGACCGAATGCTGCACAGTGGCGCAGTGGGTAGCACAATCGCCTCACAGCAATGGATGGATGGTTCCCAGTGATGGGTTGCAGCTGGAAGGGCATCTGCTGAGTTAAACATATCCTGGATAAGTTGGCGGTTCTTTACACTGTGGCGACCCCAAATTAACAAAGAGACTAAGCCGAAAAAAATTTATGAATGAAATTACTTAAGTTCATTCAACTTAAATTCAGCCTCAAGTAATTTTTTTTTTCTTTGTCACTGCATTTGATTAGTCATTCATAGTCAGCTAGTGTGCAATTTACTAAGCAAAACTAATATTAAATTGTTTTAAATTTGGTTTTGTAGTTCGGGCGTGAATAAATATTCATTGCTGTTTTTAATCGTTAAAGTTCATTTTAATGAATATGTAAAAATCAGTGGATTTTATCGATGCATTTATTGGGTTAAATGACTCATTTTTACTGTCATTCAATGTGTTTTTGGTCATTGCCAATGCTTGTCACTTTAATTGAGCATGAGCTTCTGCATGCGGTATGAAAGCTCCAATATGTTAACATGGAAGCCTAAGAAAACACGCGCTGCTCACACTTGGGGTGTGAAACAGGCTTTATCCTTTAGACAAGCATTATTTATTTGACGTTGTGCAGTTTAAATCACTGAATTTCTACAAAGTATGTTGTACACCATAAACTCACAGACTTGTTGGTCAAATCCATAACGCATGTTTATTTTCCTCATCTAAAATACAAAACATGTTTACAGATTGATCTTTTTCTGATCCCATAACTGTGTTTAGTAGTTTTGGAAAATATAAACAGGCGTTTTAATATAATGTTAACATATACGTTCTCAGTGAGTTTATGTTTTAAGATTTTACTGAAAATGTCACATCAATGAAGCAACAATTGCTCATATGTCGCCTAGGAAGAATAGTTTGGAAAACCAGTCCCGTTTGAATAGGGCTAAACTGTGTAGGCACAATAAACAAACACAAACAGCGGCTAAAAAAAAAAAAAAAAAAAAACCTGATGGAGTCACTTACATTGTAGGTTAGATGAGTTTCTTGAATGTGATCCTGTATTTCCTGATGAAGACGGAGGATTTTATGGCTCACAGTGATCTGGTCAGTTCTCTAAGCAAGGAAATGAAAGAAGAGTGACGTGCATTAGAAACGATAAGAGCGGATAAGATTGATTACATGGACTCTCAGTGTCAAGTACCAAGCCCAGTGTTATTACTTAACAGCCAGGTGCCTGCATAATAAAGAGATAATTCACAGACAAGTGACAGTCTTATGTCATTATGTGTTAAGTAAAAATATTTGTAAATTGAAGGTAGTATATTATATCAATTTGTAAAAAAAATTATAAAAAAGTATAAAAATAAAAATTTAAAAAAAAATAATATATATACATATATATACACACATATATATACACACACACACACACACATATATATATATATATATATATATATATATATATATATATATATATATATATATATATATATATATAATTTATTTTTTTATTTATTTATTTTTTTTGCATACATTCACACAATTAAAGTTTTTTTACTTAAAAAAAATAAAACAAAAAAGTTTGGCAAATATTTACACAAAACCACAAATTCAACTAAAAACATATGAGTCATCCCAGCAGCTGCTGAATTTAATTTATATAAAGAAGAAAATCTTTATAAATTGAAATATAATTTCATAACATTTATTTATATTAGAAAAAAACATTTATTTAGTATTGCATATATTCACACAAAACCAAAAATTAGACTAAAACAGATCATGCATCCCAGCAGCTGCTGATATCAATTTATTAAAAAGAAAATGAGAAATAAAAGTTGTAAACTGAAATATAATTTAAAAACATTTAATTTGAAACAAAAAAAAAAAAACTTTCTTGTATCCCAGCAGTTGCTGATATCAAATTTAAAAAAGAAACGAGAAAAAAAAAATGTTTGTGAATTGAAATAAAATTTTAAAACATTTATATTAGAAAAAAACATTTACTTTTTAAAAAAAGTTTTGCATATATTCACACAAAGCCACAAATTAAACGAAAAACATATCATCCATCCCAAATTATAAAAAGCAAAAAAAAAAAAAAAACTGCTTGTGAACTAAAATATAATTTTAAAACCTTTATTTATGCATATGTAAAAAACATCCACTTTTTGTATACATTCATACAAAACCACAAATTCGACTAAAAACATATCATGCATCCAAGAAGCTGCTGATGTCAAACTACAAAAGAAACAAGATATTTATATTTATGCTAAAATATAATTTACAAACACACACACACATACATACACATATATATACACACACACACATATATATATATATATATATATATATATATATATATATATATATATATATATATATATATATATATATATATATATATATATATATATATATATATATATATATTAAGGGTGGAGCCGAACCCGAATACGGTATTCGGAAAGGCACGAATAGCATGTTTTTACGAATACTTATTTCGAACAAATACTTGAAAAATTATTTGTATTCGGGAGCAAGAAAAACACTATATCAAAAAGCAGCGTTTCCTCCTGAGACCACAGTGCATGAGTGAGAGAGAGAGCGAGAGAGAGAGAGAGAGAGAGAGAGAGAGAGAGAGAGAGAGAGAGAGCGAGCGAGAGAGAGAGAGAGAGAGAGACAGACGCTCAGTCGGAGGGCGGGGCGGAGGTAAAAGGTCTCTGGCGCTTCTCCACAACAGCAGACAGAGAAGGCTCGGCTGAGCGAAAAAAATACTACACTGCATCACTATTTTTGTTAAATAGATTTTTGTACCTTAATTGGGTTCCAGATGCAGTTTATAAACTTGTAGCGGAGTTTGTTCGGGATTTTCCATTACGCTGCATTTTTAAAGTTTGCAATCGGGTGCTCTGTTTACCCAACGTTAGCTCTGTTAGCGCGGTAATTTAGACAATAGACTGTTGACAGAGTAACGTTAACGTTCGTTTATAAAGGTTAAAACGATGCTTGTGCAGTTGTGTCGAATAGTATGCACTTATGGGAGTTATATGGTACGTCTAAATAACTGTCTTTTGCAGACAGCAAGATATATGCTATAGGCTAGTTAACCTTAGCATAGCTTCCCGTCACTTTTTATTAACTTGAAACTCCTCAAATACATTTGGGCACCATGAAAAAGAGTGAGACTGCTGCTGAGCCATTTCTTGGTCCTCCACCAGTAAAAAAAAATAAAACTTGAGGTTCTGTGTGGAAGCATTTTACAGTCAGTGGTGCTGCAGATAAAACAAACTGATACTGTATAATATGTGCAAAAGTGAAATCAGCAGAGGCAGAGATATTAAACATCTGTCAACATCTTCTATGCATAATCATTCATTTTCTTTTCGGCTTAGTCCCTTTTTCAATCTGGGGTTGCCACGGTGGAATGAACCACCAATTTATCCAGCATATGTTTTACACAGTGGCTGCCCTTCCAGCTGCTACCCAGCACTGGGAAACATCCATACACTCTCTTTCACACACATACAATAGGGAAAATTTAGCTTACCCAATTCAACTGTATTGCATGTGTTTGGACTGTGGGGGAAACCGGAGCACCCGGAGGAAACCCACGCCAACATGGGGAGAACCCAGTCGAGGCTCGAACCAGCAACCTTCTTGCTGTGAGGCGACAGTGCTACTCACTGTGCCACCGCGCAACCTTCTATGTAATGTATTATCACATGCACTAAAAGCATCCTCTCCTGATACTGTCTGTGAACCCCCCACAAGCATCAATCCCCTCAATCAGCACAGCTATGTTCTGCTAAATCCTCCACAAGCACCAAACCATCAACACAGCCACATTCTGCCCCAGCAAGTCAGTTTCAAACATAAAAAAGTAAAAAAAAAAAAACTTTGTGTCTGTTTTGTGGCAGGCAGATGACAATAGCAGGGCTGTATCTTTTAGTATTATATAGAATACTTTTGTTCTGCCAAATCTCCCAGGCAGGGGTTTATTTAGATTTATTTAGTTAATTTTAGTTTTTGGAATTCTGTGCATTGGAAAGAAGTTCTTTCAGAAAAAGAACAGTTTTTTGAAGTATTTTTTGTTTTTATTCTGTCTTTTCAGTGTCCTTCAACAAGAACGGTGGTGGTGGGGTTCATAATATTCACAATGGTATTTTATTAGTTGTTGGTTTAACCATAGATGAGATAATGGCTTCTATGTTATTTTCTTTTCAATGACATTTCTTATCACATGTTCAAAAACAACAACCAATATTGCATATCTATAATTTATATAATGGGTATAATTAAACAATACTTTCACTATAACGTAAATTAGAAGTGTAATAGAAAAAAAATAAATTTTTGCGTCATTTTGAATTTTACTCGAATACAAATACAAATACAAATACTTTTCCCCCCTCAACAAATACAAATACAAATACAAATACCGGCTGCTCCGCACATCCCTAATATATATATATATATATATATATATATATATATATATATGTATATATATATATATATATATATATATATATATATATATATATATATATATATATATATATATATCCATATATATATATATATATATATATATATATATATATATATATATATATATATATATATATATATATATATATATATATATATATATATATATATATATATATATATCCATATATATATATATATATATATATATATATATATCCATATATATATATCCATATATATATATATATATATATATATATATATATATATATATATATATATATATATATATATATATGCTTATTATATGTATATATACAGTGAGGATGTGTGGGTCTATGAGAAAACAAGTGGCATTGCCGATGTCAACAGGGAAAAACAAAAACAATCTGCCCATCATATACACTATTGTCAGTATGATGGAAAATGTCACGCTTACACGACAAATACACAAGCGTCTACTTGACACATAGCTAATAGTGGGGAAAACACACTTGGTTGTTATGATAAATAATGACGTACAGTAAAAACAAGAGATTATAGCTAAAATGAACAGTGTATAGAGGAAAACGAGACGACACCCATAAACACACACACACACACACACTTACACACACACACCAGTAGAAAAAAACGCAAAGATTCAGTACGCATGAACGCAGCATACCTCGTTTCCCAGTCGATCACAAGCTGCTCCCTTTCCCGGTGTTGGTCAAATGAAGATGTGTGCTCTTCTGTAATGACACAGTGTGTTTATTTAGCGTTGTATTATCCGCTTTCCCCTTTCTAGCATATTCATCCCTCTTCGTCTCATCTACAGACAGAAAGAGAGGCGCTATCGCACTTCCTGCTTCAGACGCGCACATTTACATATAATGCTCCCTATTGGCTAAACAGAGCAGACACGTCACGAAGCACTGCCTCCCTTTTATAACATGGCAAGTGCACATTTCAGCAGCGGCGATTCACGTGTCTGTTGTTGTGCGCCTCTCAATTTAAATAAATAAACACGACGAATAGATAAATACCTATTAGCACTATCAAGTGCACATTAGCTATAGTGGAATTACAGTGTTTTCGTTATCTTGAAATAAAAATACACACTTAACTCCTAAATGTAGCTTATTATATTCATTTCATTTGAGTTTATTCAGCCATGGATTTTTTTTTATATATTTATATATTGGACCACCTGACAACTCTCTGTTTTTTCAAGATTTGCAATTTATAATTATGTGTTTGAGCTATTTTTATTTTATTTTGTTTCTTATTTTAAATAAAATAAAAATTGTGTTTATTTAAAGAGTATTTTATTGCTTGTGCATAAAATAAAAGTTGTCATTCATTCATTCATTCAATTTCTTTTCAGCTTAGTCCCTTTATTAATTTGGGGTCGCCACAGTGGAATGAACCACCAACTTATCAAGCATATGTTTTACACAGCGGATGCCCTTCTAGCTGCAACCCATCACTGGGAAACATCCACACACACTCATTCACATTCATAAACTACGAACAATTTAGCCTACCCAATTCACCTGTACCACATGTTTTTGGACTTGTGGGGGAAACCGGAGCACCTGGAGGAAGCCCACAGGAACACCGGGAGAACATTCAAACTCTACACAGAAATCGCCAACTTACCTAGCCGAAGCATGAGCCTTTTATCGGTGAGGCGAACGTGCTACCCACTGCGTCACTGTGCAGCCCAAAAGTTTTCTAATATTTATATTCATTTTAGACAGCACAATGTCAATGTTTTAACTTCAGAAAAAATTGAATAAGCTAATCACAATGAACGAAACCTTTTATATTCCAACCAAATAATATTTTTTTAAATATACTACAATATACACTCACCGGCCACTTTATTAGGTACAGCTTACTAGTACCGCTAGAGCCCCTTTTTGCCTTCAGAACTGCATTAATCCTCTGTGGGATAGATTCAACAAGGTACTGGAAATATTCCTCTGAGATTTTGGTCCATATTGACTTGATAGCAGTTGCTGCAGATTTGTAGGTTCCACATCCATGATGCGAATCTCTTATTTCACCACATCCCAAAAGTGCTCTATTGAATTGAGGATCTGGTGACTGTGGAGGCCATTTGAGTACAGTGAACTTATTGATATGTTCAAGAAACCAGTCTGAGATGATTCACGCTTTATGACATGGTGCGTTATCCTGCTGAAAGTAGCCATCAGAAGATGGGTACACTGTGGTCAATAAGGGATGGACATGGTCAGCAACAATACTCAGGTAGGCTGTGGCGTTGACACGATGCTACTTTGGTACTAATGGGCCCAAAGTGTGCCAAAAAATATCCCCCACACCATTACACCACCACCACCAGCCTGAACTGTTGATACAAGGGAGGATGGATCCATGCTTTCATGTTGTTGACACCAAATTCTGACGCTAACATCCGAATGTCGTAGCTGAAATTGACACTCATCAGATTAGTTTTTCCAATCTTCTCTTGTCCAATTTTGGTGAGCCTGTGTGAATAGTAGCCTCAGTTTCCTGTTCTTAGCTGAGAGAAGTGGCACCCGGTGTGGTCTTCTGCTGCTGTAGCCCATCTGCCTCAAGGTTGGACGTGTTGTGTGTTTAGAGATGCTCTTCTGCAGACCTCTGTTGTAACAAGTGGTTATTTGAGTTACTGCTGCCTTTCTATCAACTGGAACCATTCTGGCCATTCTCCTCTGACCTCTGCCATCAACAAGGCATTAGCATCCACAGAATTGCCACTCACTGGATATTTTATCTTTTTCAGACCATTCTCTGTACACCCTAGAGATGGTTGTGCATGAAAATCCCGATAGATCAACAGTTTCCTGAAATTCTCAGACCAGCCCGTCTGGCATCAACAACCATGCCACATTCAAAGTTACTTAAATCAACTTTGTTTTCCATTCTGATGCTCATTTTGAACTGCAGCAGATCGTTCTGACCATGTCTACATGCCTAAATGCATTGAGCTTTTGCCATGTAATTGGCTGACTAGATATTTGCATTAACAAGCAGTTGTACAGGTGTACCTAACAAAGTGGCCGGTGAGTGTATATACAGTATCATCATTTAAAATTTGGAATAAATGTTCTTAGATCTTTAGTAACATGTACTTACATCTGTTTTTGTCCAGACAGTCTAGAAAATGTTCATAATTATACTGATTATAATGACAGTTCCAGCAGTTTAGCTGAATGTTCTTCCCCAACATCTGCACTCATCCAGTGCCAGAGAGAGAATATCTCTTGGGTGACAATCAACAATGTTGTTATTATCTTCTGGACCACAAACATCAGTTTTCCAAAGTAACTTTATGCTAATGTGTTCATTAGTGTTCTCGACTGGTGATTTGTGCTGTTGTTTCAGAGCGAGATCTATATTTATCTTGCTTAGAACAACAGCTGAAAACGCAGCATGAATTCCACGCCTTTGATGCTATTTGTTGTTATTAGCCACAAACTATAGCTCCACCTTGTGAAATAACATAAAATGTTTATAGATGTGCATTATGGCTCGGTGATTAGCACTGTCTGCTTCACAGCAAGAAGGTTGCTGATTCGAGTTCAGGCTGGGCCAGTTGGCATTTCTGTGTGGAGTTAGCATGTTCTCCTCGTGATGACTTGGATTTCATCCGTGTGCTCCAGTTTCCCCCACAGTCCAAACACATGCAGTATAGGTGAATTGAATGATCTAAATCGGCCATAGTGTACGAGTGTGAATGAGTGTGTATGGATGTTTCCCAGTACTGGGTTGCAGCTAGAAGGGGATACGCTGACCCCTGATGAATAAAGTGATTAATCAATGAATGAATCAATTTAAGTTTGATCTCTTTAAAAAGATCAGACTAAACAGTCTAAAAGGTTGTTGATTGCTTTTAAAGTAGGAAAAAAATAAAGATTTAGTGGGAACATCTCCTGTAAGCACCACTAGAGGGCAGGACATACTCGAAAAATAAATTGTAAATCATATATAGACCATAATTCACATAAACATAAAAAGTGGGGGGGGGGGTTAAACTAAAGAAAAGGTCAATGCATATTAATTATTAAAAATATATTATATTTTATACAACTAAAAGTCAAATAGAAACTAATATGTTAAGACTCATCTTTAACCCATTTAATTCTTTAATTTAACATAACAGATCAATGACTACAAGTCACAACCAATAAATTGCTCAATATCATGATAAAATCTAAACAAAAACTACAGCTAAAAATAATTAAAATATAAAAAGTAATTAATTGAAATAAAAACAATAAAAACAAAAATAAATAAAATAAATTATAAATAAGTAAATAAACAAGTAAATATATGAAATAAATTTAAATTAAAATAACAAAACTAAAAAATAAACAAGTAAAAAAATAAATAAATAAAGTAAATAAACACATAAATAAACAAGTCAACAAACAAATAAATAAATAAGTATACAAGTAAATAAACAACCAAATAAATAAATAAATAATGAATAAACAAGTAAATGAATACATTTAAAAAGTAACAAATAAATAAAATTAATAAATAAATAAGTAAATAAATAAATAATCAAGTAAATAAACAATCATCTAAATAAAAAATAAAAATAAATAAATAAAATAAGTAAATAGAGGTAAATAAATAAATAATAAATAAATAAACAAGTAAATAAATACATTTTTAATAAACAAATAAACATAAATAAGTGAATAAATAAATTAATAAATAAATAAATTAATTAATTAATTAATTAATATATAACTGTTCATGGTGACTGACCGATGTTTTGAAATCTAATACATGAAATCCTAGAACCTACTTAAGAAAAGAGTCAACAAGATCCGATTTTAGGCTACTTTATGCGATTGATATATCAGATATCAGTTTAAAGGACTTAAAAATCAGACAAATATAGAATGTTTAACGATGCAAACCTGTAACCATTGACTTTCATAGTATTTGTTTTTTCTACTATGTAAGTCAATGGTTACAGGTTTCCAACATTCTTCAAAATATCTTCTTTTGTGTTTAACAGAATGTAGGGTGAATAAATGATGACAGAATTTCCATTTATGGGTGAACTATCCCTTGATAAATCACAGACAGTGTTGAAATGGCATGAAGTTATATTTGATCTTGCAATATTTATCAAAGACTACAGATAAACGAAGTTTACTCACATTTCTATGAACAAACTGCAACATTCAGAATGGCCCCGCCTTCCACTCAGATTATTGTCAGTCTTCAAAGCTGTGGGGGAGGGGTTTTGTACAGGTTTATCTTCGTAATGGCAATTCAGGTCATTTGGCGAAGACTACTGTGTGCTTGGCCTTCTTTTGACTGAAAAAACCCCATTGCACCACATATCGTGTCCTTCCAGTGTTCTGTTTCCTCTTAGCATATCACATGGATATTACAGCACCTGAAAAACACAAATGAAAAACACAATTTGAAGATACAGTGTTTCTTTTCCATTTGTTTCGTAACAAGTAGGATGGCCACAAGTACACAAAAAAATGCACAGTATATTTAATTACTGTGTTACGAAGAAAAAGTGACGTCCTGGGGTCTCTTCTGCAACTGTTGTCAATTTCAATAAACCCAAAGAAAAATTAGGGGGAAAATAGATTCTTGCAACGACTTTAAGAATCACCAAGAGGCGACACTCTGTTGCTATTTGGTAAACAGCCACTACACCCCGCTAGTGTCACACGACCAAAAGGACAACAGCACGATAACTAACGGTAAACAGTTTTTTAATTAAAAAAATAATAATTAGGTCAATATTATTAGCCCCTTTAAGCTATATATTTTTCTACAGTATATTTGTCTACAGAACAAACCATCATTATACAATTAATTGCCTAGTTACCCTAACCTGCCTAGTTAACCTAATTAACCTATATAGTTAAGCCTTTAAATGTCACTTTAAGGTGTATAGAAGTGTCCTGAAAAACATCTAGTCAAATATTATTTACTGTCATCATGGCAAAGATAAAATAAATCAGTTATTAGAGATGAGTTATTAAAACTATTGTTTAGAAATGTGTTGAAAAAAATCTCTCTGTTCAACAGAAATTGGGAAAAAATAAACAGGGGGCTATATATATATATATATATATACACACACAGGGGGCGAAGCAGTGGCGCAGTAGGTAGTGCTGCCGCCACACAGCAAGAAGGTCGCTGGGTTGCTGGTTTGAGCCTCGGCTCAGTTGGTGTTTCTGTGTGGAGTTTGCATGTTCTCCCTGCGTTCGCATGGGTTTCCTCCGGTTGCTCCGGTTTCCCCCACAGTCCAAAGACATGCGGTACAGGTGAATTTGGTAGGCTAAATTGTCCGTAGTGTATGAGTGTGTGTGTGGATGTTTACCAGAGATGGGTTGCAGCTGGAAGGGCATCCGCTGCGTAAAAAACTTGCTGGATAAGTTGGCGGTTCATTCCGCTGTGGCGACCCCAGATTAATAAAGGGACTAAGCCGACAAGAAAATAAATTAATGAATAAATACAGTTAAAGTCCGAATTATTAGCGCCCCTGAATTATTAACCCCCCTGTTTATTCCACAATTTCTGTTTAACAGAGAAATTTATTTCAACAATTAGTCATTTTGACCTTAAAATGGTGTTTAAAAATTTAAAACTGCTTTTATTCTAGCTGAAATTATACAAATAAGACTTTCTACAGAAGAAAAAATTATATCAGACATACTGTGAAAATATCTTTGCTCTGTTAAACATATTTTAGGAATTATTTAAACAACTATGTGTGTGTGTGTGTGTGTATATATATATATATATATATATATATATATATATATATATATATATATATATATATTAGGGCTGTGCAATTAATCGAAAATCCGGTTTAGATTTCAATTTTGCTCCTAACGATTATGAAAAACAATTAATCAAGATCAACAATTATTCCATCATATACCGCCTCCTTTTCAGTTGGACACATTTGTTGCTCTGCAAAGCTCAGTTCCACGTAAAAATGACTGAAAGCATGTGCTGTAATGTAACGTTTGCAGCATGGGATGCGCATCATTCATTGATGTACGTTCGAATCTTTCATATTTTTAAAAGCGCGAAAGAGCACATGCTGGTGTGTGTGCGTCGCTTCGCGCTTAGCCTCGGACAGGCTCGGAGATAAGCAGAGCACACACACATCTAACACCATCTTAATGAGAGCGCTTTAACGGTCAGATACATGCACATTTGTCAGAGCGCGGTGTTTAGTGATTATTCTTATTAACCCTCAGTTGTGTAATAAACAAACGAGTTGAGAATCAAAAGACACGTGAAAGAGAAACCATATCAGAGCCGCACTATTCTTAAAGAGACAGCGCGCAATATCCCTGCTGCCACCTGTTTTTATTAGTAATCAAACAACAAAAGGACAAAATCCCTCACTGCTCTTGACTGAAGGATTTTTGTGAGTTTTTTTCTTACATTGAAGAATTACAGAATTACAGTTTAAACATAACAGATTTAATAACTCATTTCTAATAACTGATTTATTTTATATTTGCTGTTGACAGCACATTATATTTTACTAGATATTTTTCAAGATACTAGTATTTAGCTTAAAGTGACATTCAAAAGCTTAATTAGGGTAAATAGTCAAGTCATTGTATAACAGTAGTTTCTGCTGCAGACAATCAAACATATACATTTCGATATTTATATCTATCTATCTATCTATATATATATATATATATAAGGGCGAGGCAGTGGCGCAGTAGGTAGTGCTGTCGCCTCACAGCAAGAAGGTCGCTGGTTCGAACCTCGGCTCAGTTGGCGTTTCTGTGTGGAGTTTGTATGTTGTCCCTGCCTTCGCGTGGTTTTCCTCCGGGTGCTCTGGTTTCCTCCACAGTCCAAAGACATGCAGTACATACAACTTAAATGGGCTAATAATATTGAGCTATTGAAACAGATTTTAAATTATTTAAACCTGCTTTTAGGCAAAATAAAACAAATAAGCCTTTCTCCAGAAGAAAAAATATTATATGAAATACTGTGAAAAATTCCTTTGTTAAACATCATTTGGGAAATATTTATATACTAAAAAATTAAAAATTCACAGAAGGGCGAATCATTTTGACTTCAACTGATAATCGTTTTGAATAATTGTGATTACAATTATGACCAAAATAATCGTGATTATGATTTTTGCCATAATCAAGCAGCCCTAATATATATATATATATATATATATATATATATATATATATATATATATATGTATGTATACATATATAGTAATAATTGAATAGCAATTGGGCAACTGGTGCTAATATAACCTAGCTAAAATGTTTAATTAATCTAAGCGACTAGCAGCAGAGTGCCGATCACTAAGCTCAGGCCCGTTTCCCGGATCATTTGAGAAGTGTGAGTGCGCTGAATCGGGCTCAAGCACGGTTCACTTGGCTGGCCCTGGCCCGGTTGGAAGAGGTGTGCCGGAACGCGGTTCACTTGGGCTTTGTCGCGGTACGCTTGTGTGTGAGTGCAAAACGCGCCAAAGCCCGAAACTGAAAGCGAGACTTTAAGGGACTGTTTCATATGGATTTATTCATTCTTACTGTTCAGTGAACGCAAAACTGCCGTCGTTTATTAAAGACGCAAACTCCTAACTTCACGACAGCTGCGCGCCTTCAGCAGACCTCCTAATTTCTGCAGCACATGAGCTTTATGATTGTTTATGAGCGTCAAAAGTGGCGGATCTGTTCGGCGAAATATCTGACTGCGTGACCCCGCATCCCTAAGGACTGTTTGGCGAAATATTTGACGGCATATCAAACGAATGAAACAATATAACTAGAAAAAATCTCCACTGTGCTGCTAAGTGAGAGAACGCTTCTCACTGAACAGCCCAGCAGCGATGACGTAAGCGTGCCGAAGCCCGTTTGTGGTGTGAGCGTGGGCCGTCGGGGGAGACGGGAGGGGGGACAATCGTGCTTTGGCCCGGTCCGAGGCAACTGTACCTAGTGTGAGTACGGCCTTAGATGGCCGGTCAGCTCTAGGAAGAGTCCTGGTGGTTCCAAACATCTTCCACTTACAGATGATGGAGGCCACTGTGCTCATTGGAACTTTCAGAGCAGCAGAAATTTTTCTGTAACCTTCCCGAGCCTTGACCTTCAAGACAATCCTGTCTCTGAGGTCTACAGACAATTCCTTTGTCTTCATGCTTGATTCATGCTTTGACATGCACTGTCAACCCTGGGACCTTATATAGACAGGTGTGTGGCTTTTCAAATCATGTCCAATCAGCTGAATTTACCACAGGTGAACTCCAATCAAGCTGCTGAAACATCTCAAGAATGGTCAGTGAAACAGAATGTGCCTGAGCTCAATTTAGAGCTTCACTGTAAAGGCTGTCAAAACTGATGTACATGTGATTTTTCAGCTTTTTTATTTTTTAATAAATTTGCAACTATTTCAAAAACCCTTTATTCACATTGTAATTATGGGGGATTGTGTGTAGAATGTTGAGAAAATAAATGAAGTTAATCCATATTGGAATAAGGCTCTAACATAAAAAAATGTGGAAAAAGTGAAGCGCTATGAACACTTTCCTGATGCACTGTATTTTCTTTTTTTAGAGTGAAGGATTGAAATAAATGATAAATGTCTTACAGAAGAAAAATTACTCTCTGCATTGCGTTACTCCAGTTACTCATGAGTTTTATCTCTTTACTTCTGCAACAATGAAAGTGACACCTAGTTTATTCACCCCGAGCGCCTCCAAGAACTTGTGATAAAGAAATAAAAGCCACCTCTCTGACTGCGCAAACAAACACACACACATACATGTGACAGGTAGTTGACCGAAGAGTCAAACACTGCATGCTCCTCATCTGTTCTCTGCTGTACTAACATGGCAAGGCTGGAGCGAGGCTGTACAAACACTGAGCAAAAAATAAATATAAAGTGGTGCACAGCCTTACAGAACATACAAGTGAGCATATTAAACACCATCTAGCAAAGGCTAATTCATTAACTGCCTCTTTCTATCTCAAGGTTGCCTAGATTACAGTATTTCCTGCATGTAAACAAACATGCACTATTATTATCTCAAGATTTATTTAATGAGCTAAAACTATATATATATATATATATATATATATATATATATATATATATATATATATATATATATATATATATATATATATATATATATATATATTAACATCACATATAATTATATAAAAAATATAAGTTACTAATTTTCTATTAATCTTCTCTTCTAGTTCATGAAGAAATCCAACTGCATTATAAAACAGAAAGGAATAGCACGAGTGTGTATCTCCTCCCAGTTGAACTTTGGAAACTCTCTGCCGTGGTAAAGTGTTGCCATGTGCAGTCATTCTTTCTGTTTTCTGTTCAGTGTGTATGTCTGAAACTCTGCTCTTCTGCAGGTGAGTTGAATTGATTTTTTATTAATAAGCATCAGTGAAAATGATACAGAAGCTGCGTGATCGGACTGCACCGTTGGGTTTATTCCTGTCTTGATAAGAGTTACTGATAAGGATTGCTATCATTTCTCGTCATTTCTGTTACAGAGACACTTCTATTGGGAAAAAATGGTACATTTAAAAATTTATTTCTTTCACATATTATTTATGTCACATTTAATTTAATGTGCTTTCCTGGTTATTTGTGGAAGTCAGAATCTTTTTTTTATTTTTTTTTATTAAATCCAAAAGATTTTTTTTAAAGTAACAAATTCACAAAAAATCTAATATTGATAACGTACAAATGACAAAACTTTAACAGCCTTACAAATAATATATATATATATACAAATAATATATATATACAAATAATATATATATATATATATTTCTTTCACATGTTATCCATAATATAATAAGCATTATATATTGTTTTACATATTATATGTAATTTAATTTAATGAACTTTCTTGGTCATTTGAGGAAGGCAAAAGCAAATAAAATAATTAAAATAAATAACTTTTTTTCACCAACAAGTTGACAGAAATCTAGTATTGATCATGTAAAATTAACGATAGCAACTTTAACATCTTTACAAAAAATAAGTATATTTCTATCAAATATAATAAGTTATTAAAATAAGCCTTTTATATTATTTTATATATTATATGTCACATTTATTTCCATGTACTTTCTTGGTCATTTGTGGAAGGCTAAAGTAATTAAAATAAATAAAATAACTTTTTTTTAGTAACAGGTTTACAGAAATTTGCATTAACAACTTTAACACCTTTACAAAAAAAAAGTTTATTTCATTCACAAATTATATGTAATAAAATAAGCATTATAAATTGTTTTACATATTATATGTCACATTTAATTAAATGTACTGTATTGGTTATTTGTGGGAGGCAAAAGCAATTAAAATAACTAAAATAAACAACTTTTTCTTTTCAGTAACAAGCTAACAGAAATATAATATTGATAATGTAAACTTGATATTAGAACCTTTAACACCCTTACAAAAAAATAAGTATATTTCTTTCACATATTATATGTAATACAGTAAGCATTATTTATTGTTTTGCATATTATATGACACATTTAATTCAATGTATTTTCTTGGTTATTTGTGGAGGCAAAAGCAATTAAAATAAATTAATTAAATAATTTTTTTCCAGTAACAAGTTCACAGAAATATTGTTAATGTAAAATTGATGATAGCAACTTTAACACCCTTACAAAAATATATTTCTATAAAAAAAATATATATTTCTTTCACATATTAGATGTAATATAATAAGCCTTTTATGTTGTTTTACATTGTCACATGTAATTCAATGCACTTTCTTGGTAATTTGTGCAAGACAAAAGCAATTAAAAAAATTAAAATTGCCAGTGATGGGTTGCAGCTAGAAGGGCATCCGCTGTGTAAAACAAATGCTGGATAAATTGGCGGTTCATTCCGCTGTGGCAACCCCAGATCAATAAAAGGACTAAGCCGACAAGAAAATGAATGAATGAAAGTTGACAGAAAGTTAATACTGATAATGTAAAATTGACGAAAGCAACTTTAACACATTTCCAAAAAAATAATTATATTTCTTTCACATATTATATGTAATATAATCAGCATTATATATTGTTTTATATATTATATGTCACACTTAATTCAATGTACTTTCTGATTACTTTCGGGAGGCAAAAGCAATTCAAATAATTAAAATAAACAACTTTTTCTTTTCAGTAACAAGCTAACAGAAATCTAATATTGATAATGTAAACTTGATATTAGAACCTTTAACACCCTTACAAAAAATAAGTATATTTCTTTCACAAATTATATGTAATATAATAAGCATTATATATTGTTTTACATATTATATGTCACATTTAATTCAATGCACTTTCTTGGTCATTTGTGGAGGCAAAAGTAGATAAAATAAATAAAATAACTTTTTTTTCAGTAACAAGTTGACAGAAATCTAATATAGACAATATTAAATTAGAATGAACAACTTTAACACCCTTACAAAAGAATAAGTATATTTCATTCACAAATTATATGTGATAAAAAAAGCATTATATATTGTTTTAAATATTATATGACACATTTAATTCAATGCACTTTCTTGGTCATTTGTGGAGGGCAAAATCTATTAAAAATAATTAAAATAAATACATTTTTTTCAGTAACAAGTTCACAGAAATATAATCTTGATGATGTAAAATTAACAATAGCAACTTTAACACTTAAAAAAAGAAGTATATTTCTTTCACATATTACATGTAACATAATAAGCATTATATATTCTTTTACATATTAGATGTCATATTTAATTCAGTATACTTTCTTGATTATTTGTGGAGGCAAAAGCAATTAAAATAAATAAATAAAATAATTGTTTTCAGTAACAAGTTGACAGAAATGTAATATTGATAATGTAAAATTGATGATGGCAACTTTAACACCCTTACAAAACAATAATTGTATTTCTTTCACATATTATATGTAATATAATAAGCCTTTTATATTCTTTTACATATTATGTCATGTTTAATTCAATGTACTTTCTTGGTTAAAAGCAATTAAAATAAATTAAACAAATATTTAAATGTAAAATTAACAATAGCAACTTTAAAACATTTACAAAAAACTGCATATTTCAAGTGTTTTTATTCAGTTAAAGTGTATATCTAATTTTAAGTATATAGAAACTGATACTAATATCATTGTACTAATGGTACTTGGGACTAATTTAGCCTATTTTTACAGGATTTAAGCATACTTTTAAGTACACGTGTGTGTATGAAACCATCTAAACTTAAATGCAACTACAATAAAGGTTTCCTTATCGCTGTATTAGTTAAAATACATTTTAGTTCAATAAAATACACTTCGATGCATATATTAAAGGTTTTGCTGTTGTTGTTTTTTATACAGCAAGTGTGACGTGCAAGTAAAATGTGTAAGGCAGTGTTAAAAAGCATTTTATTAATTAAAAGCAATCTATAAGTACACATCTTTAGTTTTTAGTTTTAAAAAGCAACTTAACCACATGTCTGTTTTGTAAGGGGATATTTTAAATGATGTGGCAAAATTGTGATTTTATTTTCTTACATAAAAAAATGAACACTGAGGTGAGGTTCGACATCTGGTTTTTGTCGAGCATGACATCTCTATCTCTTATTAGAAAAGTTTCAGGCATTGCACAATGATATCCTTATTCGAGCTGACGTGTACAAGCATTGCATGTTGTGTACAGTGTTTAAGGGAGGACGCTTTAGAAATGAAAACGCAACGATAACCTGATATGCTGTTTTTTTTTTAGTAATGTTATTTGTTATTAACACGAGTTTTGGACATCTGCATTATGTCTTTCAGACTCAGTATTACAGGAGCGATGCTGCTGTTCTGGATTGCATTATGTCTTATGTGGCCTGGTACAGTATACTCCTAATCTCATGAATTCATGAATCTTGCAAATCTTGTCAAAAACATTTTAGGCTTTATTAATAAGTTATTTTGTACTGTACAGTTGGTGCCAATGATTTTGTACTACAGTGAAATTGGGAAATACAGCTTCACGTCACATTTCACACCGATATCAAAATAGAGGGGACATGTTTTGTGAGATTCACCCTCTTTCTGAAATTGTTAATTCTTAGCAATGCAAAATCAGTTAAGTTTTTTTTTTTACTTTAACTATTCCATTCAGTGCATTACTAGCTCTTTCTTTAAAATGGCCAATGGCCAACCAATTTTGGAGTTAAAAAAAATTATATATGAGCAGAAACCGTTTCTTTTTGGGTAAGCAAGTATTTTACAGTACTTTAGAAATACTCAAAAATGCATCTGTCAATGTTTTCAAACTATTATATTTAATTTAGCAAAGACACACAAGTGGAAATTTCACATCTCTCACATCCATAACACTTTTTTCCACATAAATGTGAAAATTTTAAATTAAAATAAAACCAATCTTTTTTTAATAGTGAGCCAACATGTATCCTTTTGATTATCATTGTTTCTTTTGGGTTGTGCAGTCTAATTTACAGAATTTCTACAGAGTAGGCCTATGTACTTCCTCATTTAAAGTACAAAACATGTTTACAGATTGATATTTTTCCGGTCCCTTAATAAACTTTTCCCAAGTGCTGTTTAACAAAGATATTTTTTCTTAAATATTGTTTTAACCATAATAGCAAATGTATTTTGTCTTTATAACAGTCCATACTATTTAATAGTTATGTTGAAAGACCCTTGTATTTAGTTTAAAGTGCAATTTAAAGACATGAGTAGGTTTAAGTTACCTAGACAAGTTGGGTAAATTAGGCAAGTCATTTCACAACAGTCATTTATTCTGTAGCCAACTAAAAAAAAAAAAAAAAAAAAAGTGTTTCTTAATCATAGTCCAGAAAAAACAAACAAAAAGCGCTCTGGGGTAAGCTTAAATGTATGGTCGAGGCTCATTGGGTAAGGGATTCATCAAAACAGCAACAAGAATCAGTCCAAGGCACTCGAATAGAGTGAAAAAATTAAAAAGCCTTTATTCACATGGTTAAATCTTTAAAAACCTACGCGTTTCGGTAGAAGTCTGCCTTCATCAAGGTAACAGGCTTTTTAATTTTTTGACTTTATTCGAGTGCCTTGGACTGATTCTTGTTGGTGTTTCTTAATCATTTTCAGTTATTTATGTTTAGTTGTATAAATTATATAAAAATGGGCTAATATTTATTAATTAAAAATAGATATTTAACAATTAAAAATGCTTTTACTCCAATCAAACTAAAATAAATAAGACCATCTCTAGCAGAAAGAAATATAACAGGAAATACTGTGTAAAATGTCCTTACTCTGGTAAACAGCACTTTGAAATTATTTGGGAAAAAAATAATGAAAATAATACCTTTGCCTTCAACTACATCAGTACTACTGTATATGATTTGTTTTTATGTCTCAAAAGTGGTTTTCACACTAGATATTGTCATTGTAAACCTCGCTTACCCCGGGTAAAATACTATCAAGTACCAAACTTTTGACGCGCTAAAATGCTAAGCACCGACAGTCAGTCAAGACCCTCATATACATGTGACAGTCACGACATCGCTCGTTGTAAATAAATATATATTTATAGCGTCTCTTGAGAAAAAAAAGTCATTTGTATTGAAGCAGAGTTCAGAAATTTCTACCTTTTACAGTCCGAAAAGTCCATTCGGAAAACGTCTGATTAGCAGAAGCTCAACCGGAGTCAAACGAGTCGCGTGCCACTTTCATCCAATCAGTGAGTCCGACACCGCAAATATGTAAATAAGCAGGTTAAACCAAAGCTAACCTCAGCATAATATATCCAGGATTAAATTATTGCTAGGATATATGCATAGGCCTTCTGTGCTCGCTTGCATGTTTAGGGAAGCCTGCCACCCAGGTTAAAACAAGGAGAAATAAAAAGTATAATTAAATTATATATGCATTGGAAACAGTAAAATCGAAATCGAAACGCAGTAACGATTTTCTGCAAAAGCCTGTAACTTTGAAAACCGTTTCATACACGTTTATATTCATGTTTTAGACAACACATGAGTTCAGAAAGCAACATTTGGAGGGATAACTGTGATTTTCAATCACAATCAATTAAATATTTATTAAAAATGGCCATTGTTGAGAAGGAATGGGAATCCTTAATAAACATACTTATAGGTTAAATGACAACATTTGTATTTTCTTATGCATTTCAACTTACATATATGCAAAATATAATACAGAAAACTGCAGACAGTTGTAGGCTACATACCAACATAAAAGCACTAATTTAAAGTAAATACTATAATTAATTTACATGATAAATTTACTTTACTACAACCCCAAATCAGAAAAAGTTGGGACAGTATGGAAAATGCAAATAAAATAAGATATTAGTGATTCCTAAATTAATTAACTTTGACTTGTATTTCATTGCAGACAATTCAACAGACATTATTTAATGTGTTTCTCATGGTTTTATTTTTCTAGATAAACATATGGTCCGATTTTAGTTCCTGCAACACATTTCAAAACAAGTTGATACAGTAAAGCATTTACCACTTTGTAATGTTGCCATTCCCTATCACAACACTTTCAAATGCGTTTAGGGACTGAAGACAACAACCGATGAAATGTTTCAGGTGTAGTTTAAGGATTTGCTTTAAGATGTGCACAAGTTACGAGAAAGATGATGTGGAAGATAAGCAAGCAATAAATCATATACAAGTCAACAATATAATGTATTAAAAGTTGCTTTTTTTATTTGAAGGCACACTCAGCTTCATGATGTTTAGCTCCAGGGATGGTCTGTGTCTGGAGGATTCATCTGACGGAGGGCTTCAGTTAAAGTCCTGCAGCCTGGATTCGGTCCTGCAGCAGTGGATGTGGACGGACCAGCAGCTCCTGATGAACGCAGGCTCTCTGAAGTGTCTCTCCGCCATCCACAGCGACCCCGTTCGGACCGTCAGCTGTGAGTCTGCTGAACAGATCCAATGGCGGTGCAAAAATCATCATCTAATCGGCCTGAAGAACGGCCTCGTGTTAAGCACAGAGAGAAGAAAAATCACACTCAGCAGAGCAGGACAACACATGTGGAGATCTGTGGACACAGCTGACATCTGCCAGAAGACACTGAGTGAGTGGAAGATGAACAGATACACATTTCTTTATAAATTCCATAGTTAAGTTGTCTGCATTGTTGTGTTTTGGTTGACATATGGGTTGCTGACATTCGATGTTTGACGTAATGTTAACTGAAACATGAAGGATGGGACATATAGTAGCTCCTCCCCCTTATAAATAAACAGCCAATAGGTTTGGCTCAAGCCCATCAAATTAATTAATAAAGAAGGTGTTAATAAATTAAATTTACCCAATAACATTTATTGGGTGATTAAATAAATAATATGAATAATATTAGGTAAAATTATTGATTTTACATTAATGTGATGTTTGGGTTTAGGCTTAGACCCTAATAAAATACAATTAATGGATAATTTAATAAATAATATAAATAATTCTTGTTAACCTCTGGCTGAAGCTGTATCCCTTTTAGCAACAATTATCAAGTTCGTATGACTAAAGCCCCTTGTGAAGCACATGTTACATTTTTGTCTTAGACTTTTTTTACATATTTAACTTTTTTTGGAACCACTCTTTTTTGCTGTGACATCCGTATTTATCAAAAATGAACAAAAAGTCATTGAGAAGAGCAAATAATAGTTTAATTTAAAATAAATACTACTATGTGAAGATAAATGTCAAACAATCAAGATAAAAAGCTCTCACACTGTTTTTACAACAATAACACAATAGAATGATAGAAAGATGGATGGATGGATGAATGGATGGATGAGAAAACAATAGATACACAGACGGATGGATGGACAGATGGATGGATGGATGGATGGATGGATGAATAGAATGAGAAAACGATGGATGGATGGATGGATGGATGGATGGATGGATGGATGGATGGATGAATAGAATGAGAAAACGATGGATGGATGGATGGATGGATGGATGGATGGATGGATGGATGGATGGATGGATGGATGGATGGATGGATGGATGGATGGATGGATGGATAGATAGATAGATAGATAGATAGATAGATAGATAGATAGATAGATAGATAGATAGATAGATAGATAGATAGATAGATAGATAGATAGATAGATAGATATGCATGCATGCAGTACATGTGATTTTACTGATTATTCTCACAGGATCCAGAAGGGAAAGTGATTTAGAGACAGACGAGTTTGACTTTGCTGAAACGTCGTCACCTGAGCAGAGAATGACGGAGGCACAGATTAAGTTTTTACAGTGGTATTACCGCACTGAGGACCGTGAGTGTACCCAGATTAATATTAATATTTCAAATTTTTGCATAATTTTTAAAAAAGCATCAAAAATAAAATTGTGCATCACATTAATGCTCTCTTGTTCCACAGCGACACCGTGGAAGTTTGGCATGCTGGCATTTGCTTTTCTGGGTCTTCTAATTGGTGCTATGCTGATTGTTATGGGCATGATGGGTAACAGGTTAGTAATAGTGACCTACACAAACCAGCAAACTAACCTTGTGAAGTTCACAATCACAAAAATGTTTATAGTATTAAAAAAAAGTCAAATCCCACCAAACACACACACATATACACTATACAGTGCATCTGGAAAGTATTGATAGCGCTTGACTTTTTCCACATTTTTTATGTTACAGCCTTATTCCAAAATTGATTAAATCTATTTATTTCCTCAACATTCTACACACAATCCCCCATAATGACAATGTGAACAAAGAGTTTTTGAAATTGTTGCAAATTTATTAAAAATAAAAAACCTGAAAAATCACATGTGCATCAGCATTCACAGCCTTTGCTCAATACTTTGTTGATGCACCTTTGGCAGCAATTACAGCCTTAAGTCAATTTTGAATATGATGCCACAAGCTTGGCACACCTGTCTTTGGGATTTTTTGCCCATTCCTCTTTGCAGTACCTCTCAAGCTCTATCAGGCTGGATGGGAAGCAACAGTCTACAGCCATTTTCAGATCTCTTCAGAGATGTTCAATAGGATTTAGGTCTGGGTTCTGGCTGGGCCACTCAAGGACATTCACTGAGCTGTAAAACCACTCCATTGATATCTTGGCTGTGTGCTTGAGTCATTGTCCTGCTGGAAGATGAACCGTCGCCCCAGTCTGAGGTTAAGAGCTCTCTGAAGCAGGTTTACATTCAGGATGTCTCTGCACATTGCTGCATTCATATTTCCCTCTATCCTGACTAGTCTTCCAGCTCCTGCTGCAGATAAACATCCCCACAGCATGAAGCTGTCACCACCATGCTTCACTGTAGGGATGGTTTTAGCTTGGTGATGAGCGTGCCTGGTTTTCTCCAAACGTAACGCCTGGCATTCACTCCAAAGAGTTCAAATTTAGTCTCATCAGACCAGAGAATTTTGTTTCTTATGGTCTGAGAGTCTTTTAGATGCCTTATGTCAAATTACGTGTGGGAATGGCTTCAGTTTGTACCACACAGGTCTTATTGGTGGATTGCTGCACAGATGGTTGTTCTTCTCTCTACAGAAGAACGCTGGAGCTCAGACAGAGTGACCATATGGTTATTGAACACTTCCCTGACTAAGGCCCTTCTCCCCCGATCCCTCAGCTTAGATGGCCGGTCAGCTCTAGGCAGGGTCCTGGTGGTTCCAAACATCTTCCACTTACAGATGATAGAGGCAACTGTGCTCATTGGAACTTTTAGAGCAGCAGAAATTTTTCTGTAACCTTCCCCAGCCTTGTGCCTTGAGACAATCCTGTCTCTGAGGTTTACAGACAATTCTTTTGTCTTCATGCTTGATTCATGCTGTGACATGCACTGTCAACCCTGGGATCTTATATAGACAGGTGTATGGCTTTTCAGATCATGTCCAATCAACTGAATTTACCACAGGTGAACTCCAATAAAGCTGCTGAAACATCTCAAGAATGATCAGTGAAACAGAATGTACCTGAGCTCAATTTAGAGCTTCACTGCAAAGGCTGTCAAAACTGATGTACATGTGATTTTTCAGCTTTTTAATTTTTTTTATAAATTTGCAGCAATTTCATAAACTCTTTGTTCACATTGTCATTATAGGGTATTGTGAGTAGCATTTTGAGGGAAATAAATGAATTTAATCCATTTAGGAATAAGGCTGTAACATAAAAAATTGTGGAAAAAGTGAAGCGCTATGAATACTTTCCGGATGAAAATGTGGTTAAAAAAAAGTCAGACGAGGGCTTTTCTTTTTCTGGATGGCTTTTTTAAATTGTTGGTCGGGTTAATAGAAGTGAGTGGGCGGGCGGGTCAATCGATAAATTTGGTTGGGTTTAGGGAAGAAGGAGGGTGGGTCAGCCGATTGGCCGGTCGCACAGTCAATCATTCAGTCAGACAGCGGCCTCTAGTGGGTTCACGCGAGAACAGTGCGGGCGCGAACGGCACTCACAAGAGACATTTGAGATATGAAAAAGCACACACATCGGCCTCTCGCGGATTCGCAAAAAAACAAAACTGCAAAAATATGTACCTCCCAGGACGTATTTCAGGATCTCCAGAAACGTCTATGGGACTATGTTTTCAGAATGAGCTTGGGTTGGCTGAAGATGATATTAGTGACTAAGAGCACAATCTCATTTGAATTTAAAGCGACAGTCACCAAAACAGCACAATTAGGATCAAAGCCTAAACTGGGCAGTTTCAAAGAGTTCTAAAACATTATCTGTGTGGTATTTTGAGCTAAAACTTCACATACACACTCCAGGGACACTAGAAACTTTAAGCAGACACTCCCCTTAAACACTCCCCTTTAAGCAGAAGGAACATTGTTTGGTGTCAATACACGGCTTTCAATTCAGAAGGGCTCATTCCTATTCTATAATCCCTTCAGATTGACCCTCCAAAGGGATTAAGGCATATGAATGATCTCTTCCAAATTGAACACAGTAAAAATCTCCCGTATGTCTCCCACTCAGGAACAGGAAGCAAATAGCCAAATATAAAGCATCCACAAAGGTGAAAGAGGTGAAAGCTGAAACAGAAGAGCTGCAGGTCATCATCACTGAGAACAACGAAGAGAAAACACATCACAACACAACATACAACAGTGGAGTCTCAGACGAGCTTAAGCCGGGAGAAATCATGGTGACCTGGAGGGACGGAAATGTGTCTACTCTTTATCCTGAACCTGCGGATGAGAGCCAAGCTGAAGAGGACGTCCTGAAAGGGAACGAAGAGGCATATGAAGACCCTCAAAACACAACACACGTAATAACATCGTCTGAGACCATCGCCTTTTAGTTTAGTCCTACTGTTTGTGGTCGAGTTTCACATTTTTGACTATTTTAGAGTTAAAATACAGCTGAGGGCGAAACAGTTTCCCCCTCATAATCAGCAAAGGAGCTTTTTCAATGTACATTGTTTTAAACATGATTATTGCACTTGGTTTTCATAGTCCAAAATATATACTTTATATGTAGCATCAGGTAATTTACACTGCCCAAAAAACAATAAATCATTTTCTTTTACTTAATTTTTTTTATAACCATCATAACTACCATCTATTTTGTCTTGTTTTAATAAAAAGAAAATAAAACCTAGTATGTTAAATCTTTTTACTTTTCACAAAAATGCATCTTGATAAGGGATGATAATTGTTTATCAATGCTGTCAAACGATTTAATTTATATATATATATATATATATATATATATATATATATATATATATATATATATATATATATATATATAATATTATATTATATGTTTATATATATTATATGTTTATATATAATAAAACAGTTCTGTCTGGTTCTCGAATCTGATTGGTTGATAGCCGAGATATATTTAAGTAATATCAGCACCGGTACAGCCTCTTTACCCTTTGTGTATTACTCCGCCCACATTCAGCCAGCAACAAACAGACACTAGTTTGACAAATATTACTGTTGTTAAACAACAAAATATACTTTTGAGGCTTTTTAGTCGAGAATTTAGTTGTTTAGATTGTAACTATGCAGTTTATTTGCAAAAATAGTGCCTATTTTAAAACATTTTAACACAAGTCATTTTCTGAGAGCTCGTCGACGGCCATAGTGTAGATCAAAGACGGTTGACGCTTTCTATCCACAAGATGGCGACAGAACCGCATAATAAGCCCTTACGCTTAGAAGCTGATAACAGTTTGATTTCTAACTTTAGCATATCAAATCACTCTTTGGTTCACCCCCCACTCTTTGGTTAATGACTAGGGTCATTTGAATGTACACAATTTCAGCGTTAAATGAATTAGAGCAGCAGGAGCTGTATTTGTACACTACAGTTTTTTTTAAATGTTATTGAACACAGAAAATCTCTTCATAAATATTAGGTATAATTATAGAGGGCCCATATACCCAGATAAATAAATATTGTCCAAGTTTTTCTTTATTAAGATATTTTCACCTTTGAACTTGAAAATCGCGTCATACGTTTCCACGTCAGAACTCTGGTCACGTGTTTTAATTTATTGCAGTATAACTCCAATAGACCATTTTGATCTACATTTACAAAACAGAGCACAAATACTAATCAAACCAATAATATAATAATAAAAATAAATAAAGTCATAGAATAGACAAACAAACACAGACAAGGAATGACACTACTTTATAATTATAATCCCTTTTAAACACAGTTGTGGCAGAAGAAATAGGACACAGAGGACTCAGTTTCTCTGAATTTATGGGTTTAAGTAAAATGTTAATATGTATTTTATTCTATGACGTCTGATAACATCTTTTCAACATTTCAAGTAAAATATTGTCATTTAGAGCATTTCTTCAGAAAATGGCAGCTGTCAGAAAAACTCGCTGTGACTGAAAACTCCTCTAAAGCTAAAACATTAGTACTGTGTGGAGTAAAATGAGCATGTCTATAAACTTGATATTATTTTGTTATTTTAGTCAAAAAAGAGAGAGAAATGTTTAAACGTCATTTCTATGTTTAGGAAATGTCACCAATAATTTACAAAATAAAACAAAAAATAATAACTAATTACAAGAGAAATGTACAAAATCTAAAATGGGTCAAATCTCTGATTTTAACACGATCAGTTGATTTTTTTTATAGGAAAACCCCATCTATTACTACAACTCTATGAAGAAATAACAAAGTTTTTGTAACATTATATTACAATACTGAACAGCTTGGAGTGAGTATATTTTCCCCTTTTCTACTTTTTTTAGTCAAAGAACATTTTAAAATGAACAGTTTTATTTAACAAGGATACTTTAAATTGAACAAAAGTGACCATAAAGTCATTTATAATGTCTTACATATTTAATGGCCATAAATGCAGTTCTTCTGAAACTTCAAGTCATCAAGGATGTTGACAAAACTCCTCCCTGTTAGTCTGTTCACTTTGCCCTTCACCAGGACAGAGATGTCTGTCTAATGGACTGAAATCCCACCTGAAAGAAGCAGAGGAACAGGATGCTAAAACATTTAGAAACAGAAACGTATATGTGGTATCAGAAAGCTTTCAGAAAATGAGCAACTGTGATCATTGTCATGTGTTTTGTATCTGCTGTGTAGTCTGTTGTCCAGCGGAGGGTTCCAGAAACTGTGGGACGGTTTCTGAAGATTGTCTGTCCATTTCAGGATGGCCAGCCATTCTGGATCAAACTCAAGCTTCTCGTAGAAAGTTCCTCCACAATCTGCAATGATAAAACATCTGAATCTACTTCTGGATCTCATTACCATGCTGGAAGACGGCAGGATCATTACCTTCAGAATGAAGACATTGGTCAACTTAGAGAAACTTGCAGATCTTCGGGGCAGCATTAATAATTTTTATTAGCCTGAAGGGACAAACATGTTGTTATTCATTTTAAACTGATATCTACATTTTATTCGGAGCCTTTTTCACACAGTTCATGTCTGAAACCTGTGACTGCAAGAGATATAGAAACAAACTTGAGTTCAAACTGACGTCGATGAAAAATAATGAAAGCATGCAAGCCGTACACAAGTAAATTGTCCACTTTTTGTTTAAAATTACTTTCATGACACTAAATTTCAAATCTGGATGAAAAAATATTCTGTGGGCATACGTTGTAGCAGATATAGTGTACACTCACCGGCCACTTTATTAGGTACACCTGTTCAACTGCTTGTTAACGCAAATTTCTAATCAGCCAATCACATGGCAGCGTTTCAATGCATGTAGACATGGTCAATACGGTCAGCTGCAGTTCAAACCGAGCATCAGAATGGGGAAGAAAGGTGATTTAAGTGACTTTGAATGTGGCATGATTGTTGTGCCAGACGAGCTGGTCTGAGTATTTCAGAAACTGCTGGCCTATTGAGATTTTCACACACAACCATCTCTAGGGTTTACACAGAATGGTCTGAAAAAGAGGAAATATCCAGTGAGCGGCAGTTCTGTGGACGCTAATGCCTTGTTGATGCCAGAGGTCAGAGGAGAATGGCCAGACTGGTTCCAGCTGATATAAAGGCAACAGTAACTCAAATAGCCACTCATTACAACCAAGGTATGCAGAAGAGCATCTCTGAACGTTGAACCTTAAGGCAGATGGGCTACAGCAGCAGAAGACCACACCGGGTGCCACTCCTGTCAGCTAAGAACAGGAAACTGAGACTACAATTCACACACGCTCACCAAAACTGGACAAAAGAAGATTTGAAAAACGTTGCCTGCTCTGATCAGTCTTGTTTTCTGCTGTGACGTTCGGATGGTCGGGTCAGAATTTGGCGTCAACAACATCAAAGCATGAATCTGTCCTGTCTTGTATAAACGGTTCTGGCTGGTGGTAGTGGTGTTATAGTGAGGGGGATATTTTCTTGGCACAAGAGCTTTGCATCATGGATGTGCAGCCGACAAATCTGCAGCAACTTTGTGATGCTATCATACAATATGGACCAAAACCTCTGAGGAATATTTCCAGTACCTTGATGAATCTATGCCACAAAGAATTAGGGCAGTTCTGAAAGCAAAAACGGGTCCAACACGGTACTAATAAGGTGTACTTAATAATAGAGTGGCCGGTGAGTGTACTGTATGTTACAATTTATATGCACATGCCTTGAAAATAAAATTCAATTTAAAGGCTTAACTTGATTAATTAGGCAAGTTAGGGTTATTGGGCAAGTCATTGTATAACAGTGGTTTGGTCTGTAGACAATCAAAACATATGGCTTAAAAGAGCTAATAATATAGACCTTAAGCGTTTGTTTTAAATAAAATCCGCTTTTATTCTAGCCAAAATAAAACAAATACGACTTTACCTAGAAGAAAATAGATTATAGGAAATACTGTGAAAAATTCCTTCTTCTGTTAAGAGAAAAATGTGTAAAAGAAAACAAATTTACAAGATGGCTAATAACTTCGACTTCATATTACAAATGAATGCCATGTAGTGTGTGAAAGAGGCTTAATCTAAAGGGAACCAAAAGCTTTTATTTGTCAAAAGCAAAGAGTGACAGTGAATGAGGACCCACCTGGTGCTGCATCAGAGTTGAGTCGAGTGCAGGTGAGCAGAGATCCAGTATCTGGAATGCAGGTGCTCTAGACATTCAGCAGCAGCAGGGCTTCCCAAAGTACTGGTCTCCACTTCCTGTCAGAGGAACTTCTTCCTGTTGGGGGAAAATTAATACGTTACAATCTAAAGTCACTTAAAAGGTAGCTCAGTGTGTTACTTAGTTACTATTTAAGGAAAATAATGTGAAAGTATTTGTTATTTATTTATTAATTTATTTAGAGTATGGGCTTATAAAGACCTCTGCTTATTTGCAGTTATTAATCATCTAAACTTATTTTCTTTCATTAATGGGCTTAATTCAGTCTACTTTTACTTCCCTTTATTAATCAAAAGTTTAGATACTTCACCGGTCATCATTACTGATCTGTGTGCGCCAGCTACTGGGAGAGAATGATTTAGTCATTTTATTCTGCAAAGTGTTTCTACAGGGGTGAATAATGCCAAGCCAAGATCTGTTTCTATTTATGCATTTAATTCCTATTTTGAAATAATAAATCAACTTTAAACAAACAACAACTCAAGCTAGCTAATGGCCACAGTGTGGATCACTGTTACTGCAGCGGTTGCCAATAATTAAATTGCCAATGATTTTTTTGCTATTGTTTCTAGCTTAATAAAGAAAAAATATACTTCATATCACAATCAGAATAAATTGCTTATATTTATTGCTGAATAACAATGTCAGTTTTCTATTGGCCTCATGGCAAAGTGAGTGATTTCAGATTCTCTGCACATTTTTGCAGTTTATTTATTTAAAAATGAGGACTGGATGCTCAAAAATGTCACTCGTTAAAGCAATTACTAAATTATCAGAGATCATAAATATAAGAAACTAGTTATTATACACTGTTAAGAGTATAAGAGTAGGCACTGAGGCCCAACCCTATTCCACCAAGGTCCACTTATTTTAAAATGTCTGGCCTCGCTCCTCATTAATAGTAGTAGTAATACAGTATTAGTAATCTCTGGGTCAATAACAATTCTTTAATGAAAACTCTGAACTCAGATCTTATGCTCATGGCTACTCAAAGGTTTGAGAACACACGTTGAAAATTAGATCAAATTTACTTTTTTTTTAAATTTAACAATGAAAAAAGTGCTGAGAATATCATTAAACACTACCTCAATAGCCTCAAAAGATCTTTTGTGTGTCTACTTTCTGAACGAATCCCTGTTTTAAACAGCCCAGACAGCGCTGGCTTTACTTCTTTGATGAGTGATTCAGTTGTTTGAGCGAATCGTCTCACTGGTTAGACATTAGTACCACCTGCTGGAAGATTTAGATTCTTATTTTGAGGATTATTTTCATTTTTAATCAAAATCACACCTTTTCATATTAAAACGCAATAAAGTGCAATAATCAATCTTCTTTGAAATAAAGGGAGAGTTCAAACAAAATAATGTCGTCATCATTTACACACTTTTGTGTCATTTAAATCTGTATCAGTTTCTCTGAATTGTAGACTATTTTTTGTAAATGTTTACTTGCTTACTTTTTTTCACATTTAACACAATTATAAACTTAAATCTTCTATTTGTGGTAATTTCTGAGTCAACTTTAAACATTAAAACTGAATTTTTGCAATAATTTGCATGAATTAAATTCAGGAATACCAATAATGACTTTTTAAGTGGTCACTTGTTTTTATTTTTCTTCGGGGCCGTAAGAATTAAGTGTTTGATAACACAATCTATTTATTCTAATCTATTTGTTTCATTCAAGTGTTTTAGTAAAACTCACCCATTTCAAGACACTGAAAAGAGTTTTTTTTTACAAAATAATTAAAAATATTCCCAAATTAAGGTAATAAGTACATATTTTGCCAATAAATATTTAATTCTTACCATCTGCGAGATTTATTCTATTTTTTTGTTTTATTTTGTGTGTGTGTGTGTGTGTGTGGTGTGGTGTAATGTGGTGTGTGTGTGTGTGTGTGGGGGGGGGGGTGTTTGTGTGTTTGTGTAGTGGGAGGGGGGTGGTGTGCGGTAGTGTGGTGTATGTTTGTGTGTGGTGTGTGTGTGAGGGGGGAGGGTGTGTGTGTGTGTGTGTGTGTGTGTGTGGTGTGTGTGTGTGTGTGTGGTGAGTGTGTGTGTGGTGTGGTTTGTGTGTGGTGTTTGTGTGTGTGTGTGTGTGTGGTGTGTGTTGACAGGCAGCATCTTCTGTCTGGAGCATCAGGCCAATCTTCTGCTGTCCAGAATCAGGTGGTTTGTCTTGGTCGGGCATCTCAGCTGAGACCTGTCCACTATGGGTGACCCTACCGGTAGCTGTGAAGTACCAGTGGCGTAGCTCTCAGCATCACTGATGCACACAAGCCCTCACAGCACGTCAAGCTGCAAACCATGTGAGGGACCCTAACCTACCCTAACCCAACAGCCAACACTAACAACCCTAACAACAACCACTAATGTGCCAAAAACCACTCAGAGGAGACCAGCAACACGCAAGCAAACGCCTAGAAAACCTTGCTAACCGCATGTCAACATCCAAAAGAACCCAAGCAGCACGGACGATCACCAAAACATCCAGCAATGTGATAAACTTGAATGAAAAGTTGAATTTGATTAATTGAAAACTTATTCTATAACTATATACAATATATACAGTATGTACATACGTGCCCACGATCCTCCATCTGGCACTTGGATGGCTCAGTGCCTGGGCCTCTTCCTCCGGGGCTCCTTGGGCAGCGGCTCCTTGCTGATGTCCACCTTGATCTGAGGGGGGGCGCTGGACTCGGACCTGATCTCCGTGATGAGCACACGCCCATCAGGCTGCTCGGTCTCCAGCAGTGCAGGCCGGCCCAGCTTCTCCCACAGCCGCTGCTTTACCTCTAACCCTTGGTGAGGGGTGTATCGTCCAGTACGCTTCTTCAATGTGGAGTCCATCACACCGCGGTAGATGTCCTGGTATTCCTGCACACTCCGGCCGTGGATGGAGATGGGCTCTTCCTGCAGACACTCACCCACTGGGGAGACTGGGGCTGCGGGACGAAGGGCAGGAAGGACAGCCGCGTTCTTCAGGTGTCGCTCCAGCAAGAAGTCCCTGAGGTGTCCGGGGAGAGTCTTGGTCCTTTGTGAGCGTCGCAGCGCCATCATGAACAACTTCAGAACAACTTTCCAAACTGATGAAACTCAGCCGAGTGGAGATTTGTTCAGAGTTGTGCAGCTGGATGATCAGAATTGATCACTCTATAGACAGTTGCGTGGATTTGTAAACCAACTCGTGTTGCCGTGGTGACAGAATGACGAGGGTCATTTAAATGTACACAATTTCAGCGTTAAGTCAATTAGAGCAGCAGGAGCTGTATGTTTGTACACTACAGTTTTTTTTTTTTTAATGTTATTGAACACAGAAAATCTCTTCATAAATATTAGGTATAATTATAGAGGGCCCATATACCCAGATAAATAAATATTGTCCAAGTTTTTCTTTATTAAGATATTTTCAGCTTTGAACTTGAAAATCGCGTCATACGTTTCCACGTCAGAACTCTGGTCACGTGTTTTAATTTATTGCAGTATAACTCCAATAGACCATTTTCATCTACATTTACAAAACAGAGCACAAATACTAATCAAACCAATAATATAATAATAAAAATAAATAAAGTCATAGAATAGACAAACAAACACAGACAAGGAATGACACTACTTCATAATAATAATCCCTTTTAAACACAGTTGTGGCAGAAAAAATAGGACACAGAGGACTCAGTTTCTCTGAATTTATGGGTTTAAGTAAAATGCTAATATGTATTTTATTCTATGACGTCTGATAACATCTCTTCAACATTTCAAGTAAAAATATTGTCGTTTAGAGCATTTCTTCATAAAATGGCAGCTGCCGGAAAAACTCGCTGTGACTGAAAACTCCTCTAAAGCTAAAACATTAGTACTGTGTTGAGTAAAATGAGCATGTCTATAAACTTGATATTATTTAGGTATTTTAGTCAAAAAAGAGAGAGAAATGTTTAAACATTATTTCTATGTTTAGGAAATGTCACCAATAATTTACAAAATAAAACAAAAAATAATAACTAATTACAAGAGAAATGTACAAAATCTAAAATGAGTCAAATCTCTGATTTTAACACGATCAGTTGATTTTTTTATAGGAAAACCCCATCTATTACTACAACTCTATGAAGAAATAACAAGGTTTCTGTAACATTATATTACAATACTGAACAGCTTGGAGTGAGTATATTTTCCCCTTTTCTTCTTTTTTTTTGTCAAAGAACATTTTAAAATGAACAGTTTTATTTAACAAGGATACTTTAAATTGAACAAAAGTGACCATACAGTCATTTATAATGTCTTACATATTTAATTGCCATAAATGCAGTTCTTCTGAAACTTCAAGTCATCAAGGATGTTAACAAAACTCCTCCCTGTTAGTCTGTTCACTTTGCCCTTCACCAGGACGGAGATGTCTGTCTAATGGACTGAAATCCCACCTGAAAGAAGCAGAGGAACAGGATGCTAAAACAATTAGAAACAGAAACGTATATGTGGTATCAGAAAGCTTTCAGAAAATGAGCAACTGTGATCATTGTCATGTGTTTTGTATCTGCTGTGTAGTCTGTTGTCCAGCGGAGGGTTCCAGAAACTGTGGGACGGTTTCTGAAGATTGTCTGTCCATTTCAGGATGGCCAGCCATTCTGGATCAAACTCAAGCTTCTCGTAAAAAGTTCCTCCACAATCTGCAATGATAAAACATCTGAATCTACTTCTGGATCTCATTACCATGCTGGAAGACGGCAGGATCATTACCTTCAGAATGAAGACATTGGTCAACTTAGAGAAACTTGCAGATCTTCGGGGCAGCATTAATAATTTTTATTAGCCTGAAGGGACAAACATGTTGTTATTCATTTTAAACTGATATCTACATTTTATTCGGAGCCTTTTTCACACAGTTCATGTCTGAAACCTGTGACTGCAAGAGATATAGAAACAAACTTGAGTTCAAACTGACGTCGATGAAAAATAATGAAAGCATGCAAGCCGTACACAAGTAAATTGTCCACTTTTTGTTTAAAATTACTTTCATGACACTAAATTTCAAATCTGGATGAAAAAATATTCTGTGGGCATACGTTGTAGCAGATATAGTGTACACTCACCGGCCACTTTATTAGGTACACCTGTTCAACTGCTTGTTAACGCAAATTTCTAATCAGCCAATCACATGGCAGCGTTTCAATGCATGTAGACATGGTCAATACGGTCAGCTGCAGTTCAAACCGAGCATCAGAATGGGGAAGAAAGGTGATTTCAGTGACTTTGAATGTGGCATGATTGTTGTGCCAGACGAGCTGGTCTGAGTATTTCAGAAACTGCTGGCCTATTGAGATTTTCACACACAACCATCTCTAGGGTTTACACAGAATGGTCTGAAAAAGAGGAAATATCCAGTGAGCGGCAGTTCTGTGGACGCTAATGCCTTGTTGATGCCAGAGGTCAGAGGAGAATGGCCAGACTAGTTCCAGCTGATATAAAGGCAACAGTAACTCAAATAGCCACTCATTACAACCAAGGTGTGCAGAAGAGCATCTCTGAACGTTGAACCTTAAGGCAGATGGGCTACAGCAGCAGAAGACCACACCGGGTGCCACTGCTGTCAGCTAAGAACAGGAAACTGAGACTACAATTCACACACGCTCACCAAAACTGGACAAAAGAAGATTTGAAAAACGTTGCCTGGTCTGATCAGTCTTGTTTTCTGCTGTGACGTTCGGATGGTCGGGTCAGAATTTGGTGTCAGCAACATGAAAGCATGGATCTGTCCTGCCTTTTATCAACGGTTCTGGCTGGTGGTAGTGGTGTTATAGTGAGGGGGATATTTTCTTGACACAAGAGCTTTGCATCATGGATGTGCAGCCGACAAATCTGCAGCAACTTTGTGATGCTATCATACAACATGGACCCAAACCTCTGAGGAATATTTCCAGTACCTTGATGAATCTATGCCACAAAGAATTAGGGCAGTTCTGAAAGCAAAAACTGGTCCAACACGGTACTAATAAGGTGTACTTAATAGAGTGGCCGGTGAGTGTACTGTATGTTACAATTTATAAGCACATGCCTTGAAAATAAAATTCAATTTAAAGGCTTAACTTGATTAATTAGGCAAGTTAGGGTTATTGGGCAAGTCATTGTATAACAGTGGTTTGGTCTGTAGACAATCAAAACATATGGCTTAAAAGAGCTAATAAAATAGACCGTAAGCGTTTGTTTTAAATAAAATCCGCTTTTATTCTAGCCAAAATAAAACAAATACGACTTTACCTAGAAGAAAATAGATTATAGGAAATACTGTGAAAAATTCCTTCTTCTGTTAAGAGAAAAATGTGTAAAAGAAAACAAATTTACAAGATGGCTAATAACTTCGACTTCATATTACAAATGAATGCCATGTAGTGTGTGAAAGAGGCTTAATCTAAAGGGAACCAAAAGCTTTTATTTGTCAAAAGCAAAGAGTGACAGTGAATGAGGACCCACCTGGTGCTGCATCAGAGTTGAGTCGAGTGCAGGTGAGCAGAGATCCAGTATCTGGAATGCAGGTGCTCTAGACATTCAGCAGCAGCAGGGCTTCCCAAAGTACTGGTCTCCACTTCCTGTCAGAGGAACTTCTTCCTGTTGGGGGAAAAGTAATACGTTACAATCTGAAGTCACTTAAAAAGGTAGCTCAAAGTGTTACTTAGTTACTTTTTAAGGAAAATAATGTGAAAGTATTTGTTATTTATTTATTAATTTATTTAGAGTATGGGCTTATAAAGACCTCTGCTTATTTGCAGTTATTAATCATCTAAACTTATTTTCTTTCATTAATGGGCTTAATTCAGTCTACTTTTACTTCCCTTTATTAATCAAAAGTTTAGATACTTCACCGGTCATCATTACTGATCTGTGTGCGCCAGCTACTGGGAGAGAATGATTTAGTCATTTTATTCTGCAAAGTGTTTCTACAGGGGTGAATAATGCCAAGCCAAGATCTGTTTCTATTTATGCATTTAATTCCTATTTTGAAATAATAAATCGACTTTAAACAAACAACGACTCAAGCTAGCCATTGGCCACAGTGTGGATCACTGTTACTGCAGCGGTTGCCAATAATTAAATTGCCAATGATTTTTTTGCTATTGTTTCTAGCTTAATAAAGAAAAAATATACTTCATATCACAATCAGAATAAATTGCTTATATTTATTGCTGAATAACAATGTCAGTTTTCTATTGGCCTCATGGCAAAGTGAGTGATTTCAGATTCTCTGCACATTTTTGCAGTTTATTTATTTAAAAATGAGGACTGGATGCTCAAAAATGTCACTCGTTAAAGCAATTACTAAATTATCAGAGATCATAAATATAAGAAACTAGTTATTATACACTGTTAAGAGTATAAGAGTAGGCACTGAGGCCCAACCCTATTCCACCAAGGTCCACTTATTTTAAAATGTCTGGCCTCGCTCCTCATTAATAGTAGTAGTAATACAGTATTAGTAATCTCTGGGTCAATAACAATTCTTTAATGAAAACTCTGAACTCAGATCTTATGCTCATGGCTAATCAAAGGTTTGAGAACACACATTGAAAATTAGATCAAATTAACTTTTTTTTTTTTTTTGATTTAACAATGAAAAAAGTGCTGAGAATATCATTAAACACTACCTCAATAGCCTCAAAAGATCTTTTGTGTGTCTACTTTCTGAACGAATCCCTGTTTTAAACAGCCCAGACAGCGCTGGCTTTACTTCTTTGATGAGTGATTCAGTTGTTTGAGCGAATCGTCTCACTGGTTAGACATTAGTACCACCTGCTGGAAGATTTAGATTCTTATTTTGAGGATTATTTTCATTTTTAATCAAAATCACACCTTTTCATATTAAAACGCAATAAAGTGCAATAATCATTCTTCTTTGAAATAAAGGGAGAGTTCAAACAAAATAATGTGGTCATCATTTACACACTTTTGTGTCATTTAAATCTGTATCAGTTTCTCTGAATTGTAGACTATTTTTTGTAAATGTTTACTTGCTTACTTTTTTCACATTTAACACAATTATAAACTTAAATCTTCTATTTGTGGTAATTTCTGAGTCAACTTTAAACATTAAAACTGAATTTTTGCAATAATTTGCATGAATTAAATTCAGGAATACCAATAATGACTTTTTAAGTGGTCACTTGTTTTTATTTTTCTTCGGGGCCGTAAGAATTAAGTGTTTGATAACACAATCTATTTATTCTAATCTATTTGTTTCATTCAAGTGTTTTAATAAAACTCACCCATTTCAAGACACTGAAAAGAGTTTTTTTTTACAAAATAATTAAAAATATTCCCAAATTAAGGTAATAAGTACATATTTTGCCAATAAATATTTAATTCTTACCATCTGCGAGATTTATTCTATTTTTTTGTTTTATTTTGTGTGTGTGTGTGTGTGTGTGGTGTGGTGTAATGTGGTGTGTGTGTGTGTGTGGGGGGGGGGGTGTTTGTGTGTTTGTGTAGTGGGAGGGGGGTGGTGTGCGGTAGTGTGGTGTATGTTTGTGTGTGGTGTGGTGTGTGTGTGAGGGGGGAGGGGGTGTTTGTGTGTGTGTGTGTGTGTGGTGTGTGTGTGTGTGTGTGGTGAGTGTGTGTGTGGTGTGGTTTGTGTGTGGTGTTTGTGTGTGTGTGTGTGTGTGGTGTGTGTTGACAGGCAGCATCTTCTGTCTGGAGCATCAGGCCAATCTTCTGCTGTCCAGAATCAGGTGGTTTGTCTTGGTCGGGCATCTCAGCTGAGACCTGTCCACTATGGGTGACCCTACCGGTAGCTGTGAAGTACCAGTGGCGTAGCTCTCAGCATCACTGATGCACACAAGCCCTCACAGCACGTCAAGCTGCAAACCATGTGAGGGACCCTAACCTACCCTAACCCAACAGCCAACACTAACAACCCTAACAACAACCACTAATGTGCCAAAAACCATTTAGAGGAGACCAGCAACACGCAAGCAACCGCCTAGAAAACCTTGCTAACCGCATGTCAACATCCAAAAGAACCCAAGCAGCACGGACGATCACCAAAACATCCAGCAATGTGATGAACTTGAATGAAAAGTTCAATTTGATTAATTGAAAACTTATTCTATAACTATATACAATATATACAGTATGTACATACGTGCCCACGATCCTCCATCTGGCACTTGGATGGCTCAGTGCCTGGGCCTCTTCCTCCGGGGCTCCTTGGGCAGCGGCTCCTTGCTGATGTCCACCTTGATCTGAGGGGGGGCGCTGGACTCGGACCTGATCTCCGTGATGAGCACACGCCCATCAGGCTGCTCGGTCTCCAGCAGTGCAGGCCGGCCCAGCTTCTCCCACAGCCGCTGCTTTACCTCTAACCCTTGGTGAGGGGTGTATCGTCCAGTACGCTTCTTCAATGTGGAGTCCATCACACCGCGGTAGATGTCCTGGTATTCCTGCACACTCCGGCCGTGGATGGAGATGGGCTCTTCCTGCAGACACTCACCCACTGGGGAGACTGGGGCTGCGGGACGAAGGGCAGGAAGGACAGCCGCGTTCTTCAGGTGTCGCTCCAGCAAGAAGTCCCTGAGGTGTCCGGGGAGAGTCTTGGTCCTTTGTGAGCGTCGCAGCGCCATCATGAACAACTTCAGAACAACTTTCCAAACTGATGAAACTCAGCCGAGTGGAGATTTGTTCAGAGTTGTGCAGCTGGATGATCAGAATTGATCACTCTATAGACAGTTGCGTGGATTTGTAAACCAACTCGTGTTGCCGTGGTGACAGAATGACGAGGGTCATTTAAATGTACACAATTTCAGCGTTAAGTCAATTAGAGCAGCAGGAGCTGTATGTTTGTACACTACAGTTTTTTTTTTTTTAATGTTATTGAACACAGAAAATCTCTTCATAAATATTAGGTATAATTATAGAGGGCCCATATACCCAGATAAATAAATATTGTCCAAGTTTTTCTATATTAAGATATTTTCAGCTTTGAACTTGAAAATCGCGTCATACGTTTCCACGTCAGAACTCTGGTCACGTGTTTTAATTTATTGCAGTATAACTCCAATAGACCATTTTCATCTACATTTACAAAACAGAGCACAAATACTAATCAAACCAATAATATAATAATAAAAATAAATAAAGTCATAGAATAGACAAACAAACACAGACAAGGAATGACACTACTTCATAATAATAATCCCTTTTAAACACAGTTGTGGCAGAAAAAATAGGAGACAGAGCACTCAGTTTCTCTGAATTTATGGGTTTAAGTAAAATGCTAATATGTATTTTATTCTATGACGTCTGATAACATCTCTTCAACATTTCAAGTAAAAATATTGTCGTTTAGAGCATTTCTTCATAAAATGGCAGCTGCCGGAAAAACTCGCTGTGACTGAAAACTCCTCTAAAGCTAAAACATTAGTACTGTGTTGAGTAAAATGAGCATGTCTATAAACTTGATATTATTTTGTTATTTTAGTCAAAAAAGAGAGAGAAATGTTTAAACGTCATTTCTATGTTTAGGAAATGTCACCAATAATTTACAAAATAAAACAAAAAATAATAACTAATTACAAGAGAAATGTACAAAATCTAAAATGAGTCAAATCTCTGATTTTAACACGATCAGTTGATTTTTTTATAGGAAAACCCCATCTATTACTACAACTCTATGAAGAAAAAATAAAGTTTTTGTAACATTATATTACAATACTGAACAGCTTGGAGTGAGTATATTTTCCCCTTTTCTACTTTTTTTTGTCAAAGAACATTTTAAAATGAACAGTTTTATTTAACAAGGATACTTTAAATTGAACAAAAGTGACCATACAGTCATTTATAATGTCTTACATATTTAATTGCCATAAATGCAGTTCTTCTGAAACTTCAAGTCATCAAGGATGTTAACAAAACTCCTCCCTGTTAGTCTGTTCACTTTGCCCTTCACCAGGACGGAGATGTCTGTCTAATGGACTGAAATCCCACCTGAAAGAAGCAGAGGAACAGGATGCTAAAACAATTAGAAACAGAAACGTATATGTGGTATCAGAAAGCTTTCAGAAAATGAGCAACTGTGATCATTGTCATGTGTTTTGTATCTGCTGTGTAGTCTGTTGTCCAGCGGAGGGTTCCAGAAACTGTGGGACGGTTTCTGAAGATTGTCTGTCCATTTCAGGATGGCCAGCCATTCTGGATCAAACTCAAGCTTCTCGTAGAAAGTTCCTCCACAATCTGCAATGATAAAACATCTGAATCTACTTCTGGATCTCATTACCATGCTGGAAGACGGCAGGATCATTACCTTCAGAATGAAGACATTGGTCAACTTAGAGAAACTTGCTGATCTTCGGGGCAGCATTAATAATTTTTATTAGCCTGAAGGGACAAACATGTTGTTATTCATTTTAAACTGATATCTACATTTTATTCGGAGCCTTTTTCACACAGTTCATGTCTGAAACCTGTAACTGCAAGAGATATAGAAACAAACTTGAGTTCAAACTGACGTCGATGAAAAATAATGAAAGCATGCAAGCCGTACACAAGTAAATTGTCCACTTTTTGTTTAAAATTACTTTCATGACACTAAATTTCAAATCTGGATGAAAAAATATTCTGTGGGCATACGTTGTAGCAGATATAGTGTACACTCACCGGCCACTTTATTAGGTACACCTGTTCAACTGCTTGTTAACGCAAATTTCTAATCAGCCAATCACATGGCAGCGTTTCAATGCATGTAGACATGGTCAATACGGTCAGCTGCAGTTCAAACCGAGCATCAGAATGGGGAAGAAAGGTGATTTAAGTGACTTTGAATGTGGCATGATTGTTGTGCCAGACGAGCTGGTCTGAGTATTTCAGAAACTGCTGGCCTATTGAGATTTTCACACACAACCATCTCTAGGGTTTACACAGAATGGTCTGAAAAAGAGGAAATATCCAGTGAGCGGCAGTTCTGTGGACGCTAATGCCTTGTTGATGCCAGAGGTCAGAGGAGAATGGCCAGACTGGTTCCAGCTGATATAAAGGCAACAGTAACTCAAATAGCCACTCATTACAACCAAGGTGTGCAGAAGAGCATCTCTGAACGTTGAACCTTAAGGCTACAGCAGCAGAAGACCACACCGGGTGCCACTCCTGTCAGCTAAGAACGGGAAACTGAGACTACAATTCACACACGCTCACCAAAACTGGACAAAAGAAGATTTGAAAAACGTTGCCTGGTCTGATCAGTCTTGTTTTCTGCTGTGACGTTCGGATGGTCGGGTCAGAATTTGGTGTCAGCAACATGAAAGCATGGATCTGTCCTGCCTTTTATCAACGGTTCTGGCTGGTGGTAGTGGTGTTATAGTGAGGGGGATATTTTCTTGGCACAAGAGCTTTGCATCATGGATGTGCAGCCGACAAATCTGCAGCAACTTTGTGATGCTATCATACAATATGGACCAAAACCTCTGAGGAATATTTCCAGTACCTTGATGAATCTATGCCACAATGAATTAGGGCAGTTCTGAAAGCAAAAACTGGTCCAACACGGTACTAATAAGGTGTACTTAATAAAGTGGCCGGTGAGTGTACTGTATGTTACAATTTATAAGCACATGCCTTGAAAATAAAATTCAATTTAAAGGCTTAACTTGATTAATTAGGCAAGTTAGGGTTATTGGGCAAGTCATTGTATAACAGTGGTTTGGTCTGTAGACAATAAAAAATATGGCTTAAAAGAGCTAATAATATAGACCTTAAGCGTTTGTTTTAAATAAAATCCGCTTTTATTCTAGCCAAAATAAAACAAATACGACTTTACCTAGAAGAAAATAGATTATAGGAAATACTGTGAAAAATTCCTTCTTCTGTTAAGAGAAAAATGTGTAAAAGAAAACAAATTTACAAGATGGCTAATAACTTCGACTTCATATTACAAATGAATGCCATGTAGTGTGTGAAAGAGGCTTAATCTAAAGGGAACCAAAAGCTTTTATTTGTCAAAAGCAAAGAGTGACAGTGAATGAGGACCCACCTGGTGCTGCATCAGAGTTGAGTCGAGTGCAGGTGAGCAGAGATCCAGTATCTGGAATGCAGGTGCTCTAGACATTCAGCAGCAGCAGGGCTTCCCAAAGTACTGGTCTCCACTTCCTGTCAGAGGAACTTCTTCCTGTTGGGGGAAAAGTAATACGTTACAATCTGAAGTCACTTAAAAAGGTAGCTCAGTGTGTTACTTAGTTACTATTTAAGGAAAATAATGTGAAAGTATTTGTTATTTATTTATTAATTTATTTAGAGTATGGGCTTATAAAGACCTCTGCTTATTTGCAGTTATTAATCATCTAAACTTATTTTCTTTCATTAATGGGCTTAATTCAGTCTACTTTTACTTCCCTTTATTAATCAAAAGTTTAGATACTTCACCGGTCATCATTACTGATCTGTGTGCGCCAGCTACTGGGAGAGAATGATTTAGTCATTTTATTCTGCAAAGTGTTTCTACAGGGGTGAATAATGCCAAGCCAAGATCTGTTTCTAATTATGCATTTAATTCCTATTTTGAAATAATAAATCGACTTTAATCAAACAACGACTCAAGCTAGCCATTGGCCACAGTGTGGATCACTGTTACTGCAGCGGTTGCCAATAATTAAATTGCCAATGATTTTTTTGCTATTGTTTCTAGATTAATAAAGAAAAAATATACTTCATTTCACAATCAGAATAAATTGCTTATATTTATTGCTGAATAACAATGTCAGTTTTCTATTGGCCTCATGGCAAAGTGAGTGATTTCAGATTCTCTGCACATTTTTGCAGTTTATTTATTTAAAAATGAGGACTGGATGCTCAAAAATGTCACTCGTTAAAGCAATTACTAAATTATCAGAGATCATAAATATAAGAAACTAGTTATTATACACTGTTAAGAGTATAAGAGTAGGCACTGAGGCCCAACCCTATTCCACCAAGGTCCACTTATTTTAAAATGTCTGGCCTCGCTCCTCATTAATAGTAGTAGTAATACAGTATTAGTAATCTCTGGGTCAATAACAATTCTTTAATGAAAACTCTGAACTCAGATCTTATGCTCATGGCTAATCAAAGGTTTGAGAACACACGTTGAAAATCAGATCAAATTTACTTTTTTTTTTTTTTTTGATTTAACAATGAAAAAAGTGCTGAGAATATCATTAAACACTACCTCAATAGCCTCAAAAGATCTTTTGTGTGTCTACTTTCTGAACGAATCCCTGTTTTAAACAGCCCAGACAGCGCTGGCTTTACTTCTTTGATGAGTGATTCAGTTGTTTGAGCGAATCGTCTCACTGGTTAGACATTAGTACCACCTGCTGGAAGATTTAGATTCTTATTTTGAGGATTATTTTCATTTTTAATCAAAATCACACCTTTTCATATTAAAACGCAATAAAGTGCAATAATCAATCTTCTTTGAAATAAAGGGAGAGTTCACACAAAATAATGTCGTCATCATTTACACACTTTTGTGTCATTTAAATCTGTATCAGTTTCTCTGAATTGTAGACTATTTTTTGTAAATGTTTACTTGCTTACTTCTTTTCACATTTAACACAATTATAAACTTAAATCTTCTATCGGTGGTAATTTCTGAGTCAACTTTAAACATTAAAAACTGAATTTTTGCAATAATTTGCATTAATTTAATTCAGGAATATCAATAATGACTTTTTAAGTGGTCACTTGTTTTTATTTTTCTTCGGGGCCGTAAGAATTAAGTGTTTGATAACACAATCTATTTATTCTAATCTATTTATTTCATTCAAGTGTTTTAGTAAAACTCGCCCATTTCAAGACACTGAAAATATTATTATTATTTTTTTACAAAATAATTAAAAATAATCCCAATTTAAGGTAATTAGTAAATATTTTGCCAATAAATATTTAATTCTTACCGTCTGCAAGATTTATTCTATTTTTTAGTTTTATTTTGTGTGTGTGTGTATGTGGTGTGTGTGTCTGTGTGTAGTGTGTGTGTGGTGTGTGTGTGTGTGTGTGTGTGGTGTGTAGTGTGTATGTGTGTGTGTGTGTGGTGTGTGTGTGGTGTGTGGTGTGTGTGTGTGTGTGGTGTGTGTGTGTGCGTGTGTGTGTGTGGTGTGTATGTGGTCTGTGTGTGGTGTGGGTGTGTGTGTGTGGTGTGTGTCTGTGTGTGGTGTCTGTGAGGTGTGTGTGTGTGATGTTTGTGTGTGTGGTGAGTGTGTGTGTGGTGTGTGTGGTGTGTGTGTGTGTGTGTGTGTGTGTGGTGTGTGTGTGTGTGGGGGTGGTGTGGTGGGGTGTGTGTGTTTGTTTGTGTGTGTGTGGGGGGGTTGTGTGTGTGTGGTGTGTGTGTGTGTGGGGGGGGGGTGTGGTGTGGTGTGTGTGTGTGGTGTGTGTGTGAGTGTGGTGAGTGTGTGTGTGGTGTGGTGTGTGTGTGTGTGTGTGTGTGTGTGTGTGTGTGTGTGTGTGTGTGTGTGTGTGTGTGGTGTGTGTGTGGTGTGTGTGTGGTGTGTGTTGACAGGCGGCATCTTCTGTCTTGAGCATCAGGCCAATCTTCTGCTGTCCAGAATCAGGTGGTTTGTCTTGGTCGGGCATCTCAGCTGAGACCTGTCCACTATGGGTGACCCTACCAGTAGCTGTGAAGTACCAGTGGCGTAGCTCTCAGCATCACTGATGCACACAAGCCCTCACAGCACGTCAAGCTGCAAACCATGTGAGGGACCCTAACCTACCCTAACCCAACAGCCAACACTAACAACCCTAACAACAACCACTAATGTGCCAAAAACCACTCAGAGGAGACCAGCAACACGCAAGCAACCGCCTAGAAAACCTTGCTAACCGCATGTCAACATCCAAAAGAACCCAAGCAGCACGGACGATCACCAAAACATCCAGCAATGTGATAAACTTGAATGAAAAGTTCAATTTGATTAATTGAAAACTTATTCTATAACTATATACAATATATACAGTATGTACATACGTGCCCACGATCCTCCATCTGGCACTTGGATGGCTCAGTGCCTGGGCCTCTTCCTCCGGGGCTCCTTGGGCAGCGGCTCCTTGCTGATGTCCACCTTGATCTGAGGGGGGGCGCTGGACTCGGACCTGATCTCCGTGATGAGCACATGCCCATCAGGCTGCTCGGTCTCCAGCAGTGCAGGCCGGCCCAGCTTCTCCCACAGCCGCTGCTTTACCTCTAACCCTTGGTGAGGGGTGTATCGTCCAGTACGCTTCTTCAATGTGGAGTCCATCACACCGCGGTAGATGTCCTGGTATTCCTGCACACTCCGGCCGTGGATGGAGATGGGCTCTTCCTGCAGACACTCACCCACCGGGGAGACTGGGGCTGCGGGACGAAGGGCAGGAAGGACAGCCGCGTTCTTCAGGTGTCGCTCCAGCAAGAAGTCCCTGAGGTGTCCGGGGAGAGTCTTGGTCCTTTGTGAGCGTCGCAGCGCCATCATGAACAACTTCAGATCAACTTTCCAAACTGATGAAACTCAGCCAAGCGGAGATTTGTTCAGAGTTGTGCAGCTGGATGATCAGAATCGATCACTCTATAGACAGTTGCGTGGATTTGTAAACCAACTCGTGTTGCCGTGGTGACAGAATGACGAGGGTCATTTAAATGTACACAATTTCAGCGTTAAGTCAATTAGAGCAGCAGGAGCTGTATTTGTACACTACAGTTTTTTTTTAAATGTTATTGAACACAGAAAATCTCTTCATAAATATTAGGTATAATTATAGAGGACCCATATACCCAGATAAATAAATATTGTCCAAGTTTTTCTTTATTAAGATATTTTCACCTTTGAACTTGAAAATCGCGTCATACGTTTCCACGTCAGAACTCTGGTCACGTGTTTTAATTTATTGCAGTATAACTCAAATACAACGAGGCACAACTGGACCATTTTCATCTACAATTACAGAACAGAGCACAAATACTAATCAAACCAATAATACAATAATAAAAATAAATAAAATCATAGAATAGACAAACACAGACAAGAAATGACACTGCAGGGTATATCCATTTATTTTGTTTCAATAAACTAAACAGTCTTCTTTCTTATGTTGATTTTAGCAACTTTAAAGATTTACTGTGGTTTTGTTTTAAGGCACTTTGCATTTATGAATAAAATAACTCCAAAACGATTATGCAATACTAATTGAATATTAACATCTTCTCCTGATAAAACAAATAAATTATCATTTATAGAAAATTGGGAAGACAATTTGAGAGAAACCTTTAGCCACTTGAATGAATCATACCAGAAAGTTCTGCTAAGTGTAAAATAAATGTGCTGTCGTTTCACATCTGATCACGTTAGCAGGAGCGTAGCAGCCATTTTAAAAGTGTGTGGGGGTACAGCTGTATGGCAATGTGGTGATAATCATGTATAATTACTTTTAAGGAACTAAATTAATGTATATTTCTATAAAACACTTTGGGACTGTGGGGAGGATTTCTGAAGGTTATCTGTCGATGTCAAGATGGCATTCTAGATCAAACTGGCTGAGTCCACCATGATTTGATGTTTTAATAAAACATCAAGCAGTCAGTTAAGTGCTTTCATAAAGTTGATTGATTAATGTGGTTTAACTGATAGAAATTAATAGATTTTTTAGACATTATTCCATAACAAAAGAGAACGTTTGTATGACCCGTTTAATACAAGCATTTGAATTAGATTATTTACATCGTACCACCACATGATGGCTGCAAATGACCAAATCAGTCTGCTCAAACTACAGCTCATTCGGGAGCCTGACAAATTTTATAACAAAATTAAACACCGATAAACAAGATCCACAGTAGACAAAGTTGTCTGTAGCCACATGAAATCCACCAACCATACACTATCCCATTTTTCCCGGGATTCTCCCGTATTTTACTGTTCTATCCCACTACCAAGGTATTTTCCGTGTTTCTCCCGTATTTTCAGTCTTACTCTGAACAGACGAGCCATACGCAACCAATACCGCCGAACCACCAGGTGTCGCCCCTTGCTCTAAAACGTGAGTCTTCTGTGCTTTTGCTTTGTTCAGGAATAAAAACACTTATAAATTAATGTTAAAAACGGCGCGATTTCATTTCCTTTTGATAAGGTGGCGTCACCCATCCTATACAATCCTCAAAACAGTCATATAATGGTGCATGACCGTCAGCTGAAGTGCCCCATAGTGATAAATAGACGCTGTTTCCCAAACAGATTCTGTACAAGCGATTTGAAGCGAAGAGAAAGTCTGGCTTTTGGGTGCGTGTTTAAACAGACATACACACATAATTATTAATAATAACCTATAAGGATGTCGATCTTGGTGTTTTTTTTCCCAAACACAACAAATTTCGTCTTAAATTAGCATAAAAAGTTAGGAAAGCAGTCGAATGCTTTCATTATAACGTTATATGTGTGCATTTTTAAAGTGAAACCTCTTATTTAATGTAATAAAAAAATCTTAATAAATGAGAGATTTATTCGTTGCTCTTTAATCAGAATGTGTAAGTACAATGGAGAAACGGATAATGAGATTGATAGCTTGATTCTATTTCATTATAATCCGCTTGTTAAGTGGTGACGTGTTTCCGGGATACTGTTTCCAGGTTCAAGCCGCCATTCATTTGAGTGGAGAAATCATTCGTTTATGATCACGTCTTATTCCTATCACACATTAAAGTTAATTTTATATAAAGTCATAGTGTACACAGCAATCTTTGGGCTTGCTGCAAAACAAATACCAAAAAATTTTACAATTTATAAAAAAATTAATCACTTTCTGACCATCAGATATTAGGCATGGACATATAAACTGCGATCGTGATTTTCGAAAGCATTAAATCACCTTGTAAATGTTTATTATTGCCATTTCATAAGTCTCCCCATTCAGTTGAATAGAGCGCTTGGCGTGGGGGCGTGTTGAGGGAAACCCTTATTATGGTGGGCATATCTTATTTTCACATCCCAATGTTGACAGGTCTGCTTTGGTATGGTCTGTAAACACCCCCGGGTTGCAAACTTTGGTACAGTACCTGATCGCAGCGGCCGCCCAAAACCCACTGCATCCTGTACCGGTTCTCAACAGTGTTGTTCACCTCTGAACTGTTGTATAAACACAATATCACACTCGTAGCAGTGCGATATGGCTGTATATCAACACGGGTGGGACCAGTGGCGTATCGCAAAATACGGACCCCCCCTGCAGGGATCGCTGACGGGGCCCCCTGATGGTGGGGGGGTGGGGGGGCTGACGACAACGCGGGGAAGCGATTACAAATTAAGGAGCGGGGAAGGGAGGCGGGGTGGAGCGACAACGCGGGGAAGCCTTCACAAACTGAGGAGCGATCACAAACCGAAAGCGGCCAGAGCGTCAAAGTAGACAGAAGTCATTCATTTTCAATGAGAACCGGCGGCGAGAAACAGCGCGGCGCGTCTTCTCCGGTGTGAGCGTCAAGGAGAGATCAAATCAAGTCAACTTTGAGCTATGATATAACACGGTTCGGCGGCAAGCAATCAGAATGAAGTAGTCCACCGTTTGAGAGGTGTTTAGAGAACACAGACCGGTGAACTTTGGTTCCGACCACAGTTGTTCCCAAGAGTTTGATGATTGCGGTTGACGGATTTACAAATATTGAAAATCGCGACGACGCGGGGGCCTCTAATCACGCGGGGCCCCCCTGCGGTGCGTGCCCTGCGGGCCCGTCCGCTACGCCACTGGATGGGACGCTAATGCAACGTTTTCAGAATAAGCCTGGGTTGTCCATTTAAGATGTTGTAAGAAAAGGGCTGATGCTGCAGTGGATTTTATGATATTTAATATAATAATTGCATTATTTGGACCTCAAATTGATGTAAACCTCTTGTAGAACACTTCCAAAACAAAATCAAAAATGCTTAAAGAGGTCAGGATCTGAGAAATCAAAATTCCCTTGAACAACAAACATCTTTTTTTTAAGTTTTTCATTAGGGCTGCACAATATATCATAAAAAAATGTTATTATAGCTATAATATCGGTATGCAATATCGGTACCACAGTAGGTGTAATAAATTACATTCAATTTATGTGCCATGCATTTGTGTGGTGCATTCGTAATTTGTCAATATTCAAATCCGACCAATTAGATGGGATTTTACCACAGATTTACATAAGCTAAAAAAAAGATACAAAAAGAACAGACCTTATTATGCTTCTTAGGGGTGGCACTGAATAAATGTATAATCTGTATATCCTGCATCTTGCATTCTAATGCACACTGGACATGAAGCACTAAAACATTCGAAACATTGTTTTCATTGTCTATCAATGTACACAAACATTCGGCATCTATCTGCATCGCTTAGCAATGTATAAAAAACAATGCACATCCTCGCCTCTCCCATTTTCAAAATAAGAGTCCCACATTTATAGTAAGTTTACTATAAGTTTACAATAGATACACTAAAAAATAAGGGAAAAAATTATCATTGTTGTAATCTGACTAGAAACCATTCTGTTCTGGAATTTGGCCAGGACACCAGGGTTACATCTCTGCTCTTTACGAGATGTGCCATGGGATTTTTAACGACCACAGAAAGTCAGGACCATGGTTTAACATCTCATCTGAAAGACGGCGCTCACTAATAGTGTCCCCTTCACTATACTGGGGCATCAGGACTCACACAAGTGCCCCCTGTTGGCCTCACTAACACCATTTCCAACAGCAACCTAGTTTTCCCATGTGGTCTCCCATACAGGTACTGACCAGGCTCAGCCCTGGTAACCGTTTTTTTTTTCTCCTGGGCTTCAGGGTAATATGGCTGTGTTAAGCCAGAATGAGAGTTTAGTTCCTAGTCCTATATTGACCTAGGAAATAGCAACTTTTTCATTTGCCGTCTGTCTTAATACATGATATAACTACAGAAGGGTCAAGCTTTTAATAGAAAAATTATCAAAATCTTTTTTTACATTTTTTTTTTTGAGTGAGATGCTAATGAGCTAATCTGATTCAATGATTTATGCTAAGCTAAGCTAAAAGTTCTCCAACCATACCTGAAGTTCGGCTGAATGGATTCAAAAACGGTAAATCTCAACTGTACTTGCAAAATGAGCCAAAAATAGTGTTCCTTTAAAACAGCACAATAGGAACAGGGTTCCCTCTTGCAGATGCTCTTCAATTTCTCTAGAGGGCGTCAGAAGATCTTGAAGCCCTTGAGGAGTGTCAGCGTCGGGGCTCTGCGTTTGCTCTGAGCTCTGGAGGATTTTACAGTCACCAGCTTTGCAGTCGCCGGTGTGGGCAGCTCTTTATAGCAGGCGGTGAGTGGAGGAGCAGAGCTCAGGCTGATGGCAGACTTGTCTTCGCTGATAAAGAGTGGACGGATGCTCCTCTCCGTCTCTCGCCGCACTTCCCGAACTGCTTCATGGAAGATGTGCTGAACTGACAGGAAGTCCAAACAGGCGGAGACTTCAAAGAAAAGGCAGCCGAAGCGCAAAGCCAGAGCCGCACCGTCTGCCTTGCTCACCTGTCTGAGAAACAGCGAGAGAGACTAAATGTTTAACCCTTTAAAAGGACAAATCATGCAAAAATAGGAACATTCTGTCATCATTTACTCACTCTTCACTTATTCTGAACCTGATTAAGTTGCTTTCTTCTGACGAACACAAAAGAAGATGTTTTGAAGAATGTTGTAAACCAGTAACCATTGATTTCTAGATGACATCGGTTACTGGTTTCTAACATTCTTTAAAATATTTTCTTCTCTGTTGAGCAGAAAGAAACTCAAAGTTAGGAAAATGAGTTTTTTTAAGTAAACACAATTTGTTGATTATAAGTTACATTGAAACTATTTTAACTAATTCTCATTGGAAAATTAGTAGACTATTAGTATTACTATTAGCATATCAGTAGACTATAGTATTAACCTTGGCAACGCAGTGGCGCAGTAGGTAGTGCTGTCGCCTCACAGCAAGAAGGTCGCTGGTTCGATCCTCTGCTCAGTTGCCGTTTCTGCGTGCCCCAGTTTCCCCCACAGTCCAAAGACATGTGGTACAGGAAATTTGGGTAAGCTAAATTGACCGTAGTGTATGAGTGTGTGTGTGGAAGTTTCCCAGTGATGGGTTGCGGCTGGAAGGGCATCCGCTGCGTAAAAATGTGCTGGATAAGTTGGCGGTTCATTCCGCTGTGGCGACCCCAGATTAATAAAGGGACTAAGCAGACATAAATTAATGTGTATTAACTTTTTTCTTCGTTGCTGCATGGAGGGCGCCATAGCAATCAGCGTCTTCCGGTAGGTAACGTAAACCGTCTTACGTTTTCATTGTTTATAACTTGCTAATCTCGATCTGAAAATTGTTGCCAATACCATTTTGAGTGGCTTACGGAGTGTTTTTGTGACACAACTTTAATTTTAAAAGGTGTGTGTTAATTAAGGTCATTATAGTAGTATAGTAATTGGCCATTTCCAGGCAGGTTCTAGCTTGACCAGCCTGGTTTAAGCTGGACATAGCTAGTTTTGGGTGGTCTCCCAGCCTGGCTAGGCTGGTCGAGTTGGCTTTAGCTGGTCATCTCCGTTACCAGCTAAGACCAGGTTGAAAATGGCTGGAACCAGCATGGAACTTGCCAAAACTCCTCTAAAACCTGCTAGCTAACCAGCGAAAACCAGCTTAGTCTTGTTTAAGCAGTTTTTTTCAGCAGTGTGACCTGTATGTTGATTCTAATCGGGAGCCATTTCTGTTTTATTTAGTTTGTATTGTGTTGTAGGCCTTTTTACCACAGTGTGTTTTTCTGTCATTTCAAAATGCCACTTTATTTTCACATTGTGCACCTTATTCAATCAAAGTGTGTCAAACATTTTGGTGAATTGCTTGTGTGGGCTGGTTATAACTTAGAAAAAAAGAGAAAATGATCACTTTTGCGCTAATGATGTAACTCGCAGATGTTGTTTTAATTCCTATTAGATCGCATTTTTAAATAATCAGTCAGGGGGTGGCTCTGATCACCTGTAGCGTTAGCACAAAGACAACAAAAGTAAAATAGATTAAAACTATCGTTTTAAAGCGGTCCAGATGTGACTGTTTATACACATCAAGCTGCTGACTGGAAGTTCAAAGCATCCTCCTTATGCATAGGCTACACGCAAGGCATAATGGGTAATTTTGCCTTCTATGAAAAAGGTCTCTATTAGTATTAGTATAGTAAATTAGTAGACTAATAATAATTAAGTCTCTATACTAAACTAATAGATTATTAGTGAGGTTAGGGTTAAAGTAAGTAGACATACTTGCAATGTTTCTTTTAGTCATTTGAATGACTGTTGGTTAAGCAGTATCAGCAGATAATAGCAGACAGTCTACTAATACTGTGATGAGAATTAGGTGACAAAGTTTCAATATAACTTGTAGTCAGGGCCAGACGCAATCTGCGGACATATTTTGCTATTTCTGCGGAGAATTTTGGTAAAAATCTGCGGATTTCTGCGGAAATATTTAGTATCCAGCAGAGTATCATAACTAAAACGTTAATATATTAAATAAAAAGTAATAAATTACTGAATAAAAACTGAATAAATTCAGATTTACACATTTACTCAAGTAAATAAACAGAATTAATAATGGGCTAAAAATCTGCAGAAATCTGCGGAAAATCTGTTGAATTCTGCGCGTGCATATTCCTTGTGGGCCTACTTATCGTCAACAAAATGTGCAAAAGGTACCATCAAAATAAAGGGATAGCAATAATATTAAGTTAACTATCACTATAAATGCATGCATTATGAAAGTGTGATAAGATAAAATGGACCTCTTTAGTGAACATCATTAACATATTGTGAAAAGAATATGGAATATGTGGTCTTACATTGTAAATAAATCGACCAAAAATGAAAAGTTCAGATGCAAAAAAAATCTAAACCATCCAAGTGCCAATCTACAATTTTACTCAGCCTCCTGTTCATGATCAGTTATTTCACATTAACAGCAATGAAAATAATATATTCTTTGCCATACAGCGGAAAATACTGAAACTACACAGAGAACAATAAAAATATTCGAAGAAAATTTCAGATGCCACTAAGAGGTTTTTGCATTCTACAAAAAGTAATTAAAAGCTCAATTAAACCAGTGAATAAGTTAATAATATCAGGAAATAAATAATAAATAAATACACAACTGAATTTATAAGGCTTATTAATAAATATCCTTTTAAAAATTGCACCAATTTTCAAATGTTTAAAGATCAGTAGAAGAAGTTAAAAAATACTAATTTAATCGATCAAGCAGTGATAGAGAGGTTACAAAATATGTCCATTTTTTAACTAAATGCTGGGACAAAAACACACCTTTACATATTTTCCTCTAAAATATTAGGCACAGCTGTTTTCCATGATAAGAAATATTTCTGGAGCAGCAAATGAAATCACAATGAATTCTTAAGGATCGTGTGACACTGAATGCTGGAACAATCATGCTTCGAAATCAGCTTTACATCAAAGGAACGAATACAGTGAAATAGAAAACATTTATTATAAAGCTAATATTTGCTTAAGATAGCCGGAGTCAACACAGTATAATAAGGGTCCATTAGTTAATAGTTATCTAATGTATTTTCCAACATGAACAAACAACCACCATTACATTTATACAGTATTTAATCATCATTATTAATGTTAATCAAAATAAAACCATTGGTTTTTATGCATTTCTGTGGATTAACTAAAGGATTTGTATTTTAATAGTGCCTTAGTTAATGTAAACTATGATTTATAAATGCTTGTTCATAGTAGAAGAACGTAAATGCATTAACTAATGGAACATTATTGTAAAGTGTTACCAAACTCTCTATATCAATATTTACACTACCTAAGAAAAGTCTTGTCGTCAATCCCAGTTGTAAGAGCAACAAATAATAACTTGACATCTAGTTGATCATTTAGAAAGGTGTCAGAAGGTCAATTTTTCTGATGGATCATCTGTTGAGCTGCATCATCATCACAAATACTGCAGAAGACCTATAGGAACCCACATGGACCCAAGATTCTCACAAAAATCAGTCAAGTTTGGTGAAGGAAAAATCATGGTTTGGGGTTACATTCAAGATGGAGACCTGTAAGAGATCTTCAGAGTATATGGCGACATCACCACCCTGAGGTATCAAGGCATTTGTGCTGCCCATTATATTACAAACCACAGGAGAGGGCAAATTCTTCAGCATGATAGCTGTCATGTTCACCAGCGAACAACCACCAGATGTCGCTGGTAAACACTCACACACAAACACACACTTAGAACTACACTTCCGCCTTTGCCTGGACTACATTTACATACATGCACTTCTCCCTGACACCCATGCTCATTCATCTAACTTGATTGCATTCACCACCTGAACCTTGTCATAGACTGAACTCTCACAGCTGAAGCCACTCACACAATGATTATTTGGACTATTTAAACCTCTCTTTTCCACACACATGCTGCCGAGTCTTGTTAGCTGTATCAGTGACATTACAACCAGGGGTGCCCCCAAGGGATGGCCAGGGGTGGCCACAGCCACCCCTCGGTAAACTCTGGCCACCCCTGTGGCCACCCCTTTGGCCCCCCCAATATAATTTAGCTGTTGACATTATTGATTTAAATGTACTTATAAATCCCCAATGTTTAAATAAATAAAATGCAGCCACTAAATTATTGTTGGTGTTACTGACGTAGCTGATTCATTGTCTCTCCCCCTTAGTGCTGGTTCAATGCTGAATGCTGGTGAAAGCAAACTGACGCATTCGCGCAGAAAACCATTCCCGCGCAACTCCGCACTCCTGTGTGAATCCCGGTTGGTTGTTTGCATGCACGCCGACAAAATACGCGCCGCTCATGCGCCGAGAAACGGAGTAACAGCCTTTTGTGCAGAGGTAAAAGTCGACTAAAGTTTATATAATATGATGATGATGATGATGATGATGATGATGATGATGTTGTTACTTTCACTAAGCATGCCTTTAAAACAGAAAGGAGGGATAATGTGTCAGGGAGGTAAGACTTCATAACATGATTTCTCAGCCATGATCTGGTCTAAGACCACAGATAATTCTATAATACATTTTTTGTATTCTTTAGAATTGTCATAATTAATTTTCATGCAAAAGGTTTCTTATATCTTGGCATATCACTCCAGTTGTTGTTTTCCAGTAATATTTAGGATTGATTTCTGTTATTTATTCAGAATAATAATTGTATATAAATAATAAAATAAATATAAATAAATTTTTATATTTATTGAATAACAAATCTAACAATTCAAGAGAGGTGAGGGGTGTATAGGGTGGTTCGCCCAGGGTGTCATTTAAACTAGAACCGCCACTACCCTTCCCGATCGTCGTTGACAACACGCACACACCTTCAATAGACAGCAATGGCAATTTAATATTTACCTTAAGCTACAGTATATCAATAGAAGAAGCTGCATTAATTAAATGGCTCAAAGTAATATGGATAAATGATATTATTAGGTATAGTGAGTGTGTATATAATGCATTTTGTTCAGTTTGTTCATTTGTTTGAGTTATTAATAAACTCGTTATTCTTTCATTCATTTTCTTTTCGGCTTGGTCCCTTTATTAATCCAGGGTGGAACAGTGGAATAAACCGCCAACTTATCCAGCACATTTTTACACAGCGGATGCCCTTCCAGCTGCAACCCATCTCTGGGAATAATAAACTCATTAATCTTCATTAATTTTAGACATGGCATATACCGTATGATGTACAATAAAATCACGTAAAAAGTTATTTATACAGTATATATATATATATATATATATATATATATGTATATATATATATATATATATATATATATATATATATATATGAAAAGTGTTTTTAAACTAAACAGATTTTTATTTGGTTTGCACATGTACTTCCTGAATTACTTCAAGGAATAAATAGCAATATTTCAAGAAGAATTAATTAAGTGAATAAAAACTACATTAATACATTTACCAAAAATAAAAATATAAAATTACATTGAATTTCAAATTTTTTTGTGTGCCACCCCAAGATTTGGTGCGGCCTCTTCTGGCCACCCCTAAGAAAATTTTCTGGGGGCGCCACTGATTACAACGCGTTTTACTTTGTCTGCCTTTGCCGTGTTTTTGATTATTAGCCTAGCTTATCCTTTTGACCTTTTGCCTGTTATTCGACTATGATTCTGGATTGTCTACATTTATCTGTTTGCACCTGAATTGACCATCGCTTGCCTGACTTTGAATAAACCTGCATTTGGATCCTACCTTCTGTTGTCAGTGTCACTCCCCGACGTTACAACAGCGCTCTTTCTCTTACTTCAGCCTCCACATCAAAGTTCTACGCTTATTTCTGTTAAGTTACAAGACTTTTGTCTAAACAAAGTCAGACCTTACTTAATCATTAAAATTTAAGGCATGATCATATTTTATTTTGGTAAAATAAGTGTAATCTAGAGGCCTTTACCTTTCATATTAGCCCCTTCTGACACCAAATGATCAACTAGAAGTCAAGTTATTATTTGTTGGTCTTAAAACTTGGATAGGCAACAAGACTTTTGTCAAGCAGTGTATAGCAGAGCAGCTAAAAACATACATATGAAGTGGAGAGGAGCAGTAAAATAATGGCAAATGAACCAGTTACATAAATAGATTTGATGGAGTCCAGCTGTTATTGTAAGTGTGATAAATCATAAATCATGCACTGTGTTTGCACAATGAAAGGAAAATATAAAAGCAATAAACGGTCATTTCCCGGAGCGATCAAATCCTTACTTAAACATTTTAGGATCATAATAGATGAAAACCTAAATAATCTGTGATGGTACGAGACGTGTTTGTTGTAATTACAGCTAGTCGCAGGTCATATGTTTTTTTTCCCAGTCAAACAAACAGAAGGACTTTCGTACAACTATGTAAATGCACTATTTCCTGGTATGCTTGGTTGTTGTTTGGACTAACACCCACTCTGAAACAGGAAATTTGGCGCTTTTAAGAGGTCACATTTTTAAAGCTCATCATGTTGTGTGTCGAATATACTAGGTCACTATGCTTAGAATTGCCCCATTATAACATGCAGTGTTTTTATGTCTGCAAATTAACAAATAAATTGCATGATAAATAGAAATAATACATAAATACTGTACATATATTTGGCAACAAAGGCTCATTGTGAATACAAACCCCTGTCTGCATTTCTGGAGAGTGCTGAAGAATCTAACTAAGGATTTGAGAATCCTTGTGGCAAACTTACAGTATGTGTGTGTTGTTTCAAGAAAGCAACTATTCAATAGTGTTGTGTTTTATTTTCATTTGTTTATAATCATTTATTCTTCATTTCATTATTTTGTTTAATAATTTGATTAGTCATTTAAATAATTATCATTTTATCGATCATTAGTTAATGATTTAATTATTATTGATTATAATTGGTCATTTTATTATGTTTTTATATTGTATTATTATTATTATTATTATTATTTTAATATAATTATTGCTTTATTATTAATTCCATTTTCCATGTTGTTATAATCTTATGACGGTGTGGATTCAAGTGACACTTGTTTTCATGAGTAAAAGAGAAGAGAATGTCTACATTTCAAGGTCTGTATTGTCTCTGGGCAATGTTGTGAAGCAGTAATTTTCCATTGCTGTTGCTTGTGGTATAATAACACTTGTTGGATTTATCCTGGTCAGACGAGGTCTGAGCATTGAATCAAATGCAACTGAGGTTACTCAATAAACTCTGCTCTTTCTTTATCATCATTACTTCGTCTCTTGCTTCTGCTCCTCTCTAGCTTTCTTAGTCAACTCCTATATTGATAGGAGACACTTAATTTAGTTGAATACTGGTTAAAAAGTTTGTTTAAAACATTTACCCACAGAATCTGGCGTCCGGGGCTAGAAAATTATTTATCTGGCGTGAAAAGTGTGATCTAACAGCATGAATTATGTAGCCAGAGGTACGTATGGCTGTATTTAGTCTTTAAAACGAACACTACAGGGTGATATGATGCCTCCGACGGCTTCTGTTTCTTCTAGCACTACCAGCTGACCGACTACCTCCGTACGGAATGGCTTTTCTGCTTTTACCAGTTTGCCCAGTAGCTGACCGCATGAAAACAGGGTTTGAGTCCGGTGAAGAACGGTTCCAGAAACCAGATAAAACCAAAGCAAAATAAATAAATAAATAAACAACAGGCCGAAAACTTGGTAAAACCACATGGTTTTTCTTTTTCTAGATTGCTTTTGAAAACACTATTGGTTGGGTTTAGGGACAGAGTGGGTGGGTCAATCAGTCAGTCAGTCAGTCAATCGACAACAAGCTGACCTGGGGCGCGTTTCCCAAACAACGGAGATGGGTCTGGCTGCAGACCTGGTGCAGTGCAATCTGGGCTGCATCCAATGCTTTTTAATGGGCTCACCTAACCCCACCCCTAACCCTACCCATCACAGCTCCATTTGAGTGCATTGTGTCTGACATTGCGTCGCTGAGTGATGCACTCTCAGCTTGCATCATAAAGGCTGCATCCAGATACTATTGAAACAACGACTTAACTTGCGGCTGAACTATCATAGTATGATGCATCATTTGGAAAAAGTAAAATGTAATGACGAGTGTTTGCCAAAACCCATAGTTTCTCTGTCGCAGATCCATCGCTTGAACCATGTTAATTATAACGTAAAACGGCCATAATAACGCTCTAAACGGGGTGGAGAAACTACTTCTTTACAGAAGAACCCCATCATTTCTTTGTGCAAGTTATATTGTTTTACACAAACACGCATTTAAAATAAAATCCAATATTAGATTTGGTAAAAACATTCACTTGCTTTCCATATGAACTGAAATGGCAATGGCAAATGGCACATAGAGCCAATGTTTCCTCTACAAATTGAGTAAAGTACAAATATCCTAAAACATAAAATCACTTACAAAAGCTAACATGTATTCTAATATCATATATAAATCATATGAATAAATTAATAATGAGGCTATTTATTAAAAATTGAAATTTAATATTTATTATGTACTAGAAATAAAATATCATAATTTAATAATAATATTAATAATATTAACAACGATGATGATGATGATTATTATTAAAAAGGATATTGTTTAGCTATTTTTAAGAAAAGTCTACTTTTACAGTTTGACACTTGTAATCTACAGCAGAAAGTTCTAACCAGCAGGCCCAAGTCATATACAGTACAGATAATTAATAAATAACCTACTATAAATTAAAAGAATTAACGTATGCATTTTGTTTTCACAAGCTTTGGAGACGTAACATACATTCCGCTTTTAAATAACAGGTCACCTATAGCTTTCGCCATGAGGCTGTGTTCAAAATAACATCAATGTTTTCAAAGTGCACTGCGAAGGGAGCACAACTGTAAACATGAAGATCACTAAAACTGAACTGTAAAACTGTTAGAACTGTTAGAAAGCAAATTACACCTAAGAGTGATGACTTTAATGCTTTTTTTATTTTTAATCCTTCCAAGTTTAAATGTTAGAATGTTCTAAATGAATAGGGCATAATGGGGATACGTGGAAATAGAACACAGCCAGGAACTATGTTTCTAACTACAGCTCCAGAGGTTTAGTTGCGAGTGCTCAAGTTTGCAACGTAGTTTGCAAATGTTCGTTGGAGCGACAAATTTGGGAAATGGCAAATCAACAAACTATGTTTGTAACGATGGAACGATGGTTTTGGGAAACACACCCCTGGTTGGCTGAAGTGTATATTGGAGAGAAATTTAAGATCATCAAAAAAACATACACAGCGACCTCTGGTGGATTTGGAAAAACAAAACAGCAAGCAGACGCAACTCCAGTTATGTATTCTGCTGTCCTCAGAAATGTAGACCTGAGTACATATACGCAATGAGCCTGGGTTGCATATGATTTTGTAATGTTGAAATTAATCTTCAGAAATTCTAGTTTAATAGCTGTATCTATATAGAAATCCATAAAACATTTGCATAACTCTAATCCTGATTAAAATGTAAAGTTGGAAAGATGTCTTTTGCACAGCTTGAGAAACAGGAAAAAATGTATGTCAAGAATCATTTTGCAATTGAATAGTAACTGACAGAACCAGAGTCAGATCGTGAAGTTACTAAAGATTCCAACCCCTACTAGAAAGTGTTGTTTTATTCACCTGTATCTCTCCATGTCCACTTTGTTGCCTAGAAGGATGACAGGAGCTTCCGGTTGCAGGCCTTTGGAGTAAAGACTCACGGTCTCTAAATACTGCTGACAGACCTCAAAGCTACTCCTGTTGTCAATGCTGTAGACGATGATGAAAGCGTTGGCCCAGCCTAAATAGCGCTCGCTATTCACCGGTCCTTCCTGATACAAATAAAGTCACATTTGTTTGCATACTGCAGAGATCACAGGGTTATGCAACAAACTTTCTTAATGAGAAATAAAACACACGGTACATTGTAAAAAATGAGAAAGTTGATAAAGATTATTAAGAAAGTGTTGTAAATATACAACCCCAAATCAGTATGGAAAAAGAAAGTAGTTATTTCTAAATTTACTTTAACTTGCATTTCATTGCAGACAATACAAGAAACATTATTTATTGTGTTGCTCATTATTTTTTATTCCAATTTTGGTTCTTGCAACACATAATAAAAAACAGTTGGAGTAAAACATTTACCACTCTGTAATGTTGCTATTCTTTTTCACAACACTTAAAAGAGTTTTGGGGACTGAAGACACCAAATGATGAAGTGTTTCAGGTGTTATTTTGCAACAAAACAGGGTCTTCGTTGTCAAATTTTGCGCTTCAAAATGTGCCACAGATTCTCTACTGGAGACAGGTCAGGACTGCAGGCAGGCCAGTCAAGTACCTGTATCCTGGATAGGTACTTGCCAGGACTTTGTTTGTGGTTCCACATAATTCCTTTACGTTGTCTCAACACAAATCGATTAAGGTAATATAACAAATTGAAGTGAATTTAACATAAACCAATTAAGTTGTCTCTAAAAAACTCCAGAATTGTGTTGATTCAGCTCATCTTAAATAAGTAGTTTGAACAAATAGCAACAATTTTTGTGTTTGTGTGAATTATGAACTCTCAGTAATGATTAAATCTCACTGAACTGAGCTAAACTGAACCGAACTGAACTTAAAGATTAAAAACTGAACTACACTGTTCCAGTTACTATGACCATTTTTGTGAAGCTACTTTGACACAATCTACATTGTAAAAGCACCATACAAATAAAGCTGAATTGAATTGAATTGAATATGAGGAAATCAGGCTTGTGCTAACACCAAGAGTCAATCAAAGTAAAGGAAAATATTTGGTTGCACTTTATATTAGGTGGTTTTAAGTACTTTGTACTTGCATCAAAATCTAAATACAATGTACTTATTGTGTTTATAATGTATTGCAGAACACTTCTGGTGCACTTGAGGTGGGATACGGATTGGGTAAAAGAAATGTTTGGTGGTATGGATAGGTTTAAGGGTGGGTTAATGTGTAAGGGATGGTCAACAATGTTAGTTAATCACAGATGTAATCACATGGCGGTATTTAGTCAATCACAAGTGTAGTGACACAAATGACCATTTTGCCACTTGAGGTGTTGTAGGGTTGTTTCTGACGCGTGAGATCTCAATAAACGTATCATCTTCCAAATACTGCTTATCAGGTTTAATTTTTAACAGACAGTTCTTATGGCTTAATTTCCACTCAGAGTCTGGTACATAAATGCTCAAAAAATGACATTGAATGCCTCCACAAAGTTCATTTCAAACACGGTCAAAAAATGTTGTGCTTCCCTCTATTTACACACCTGCTGTTCTAACTCTTTGCCTACCTATATACTTCTCAAAACCCACACTCCACCCAGTGGTCAAAAACAGCATTACAACAAACATAACGGCTCTTACAATAAGTACAATGTAAAAACATGTATTTACACAGTAAGTACATTGAAACAACTGATTAACTTCAGTGTAAGTGCATTATAGTTAAGGCCACCTAATATAGAGTGAGACCAAATATTTTACCCTCCAAAGAGACAACTGGGCATCATTACCTGATCCGCCGTGTCCATCACTTTCACCAAAACCGGCTGCTGGTCCACGACTTCTTCAGAAGAGTAAGTGTCTTCTGAAAATCGAATATGTATAAAAAGCTATTGTGTTTAATGTGTTTTCATTACAAAAAATAACCCAAAAGAACTGTTATTTGCTGAAGCATTAATGATTTTTGCAGCAGCTCAAACACAAGTTTTGCTGGTAACACTTTACTATAAGATTGTATTAGTTAATGTTAGTTAATGGATTTATTAACATGAACAAACAATGAACAATACATTTATTACAGTGCTTGTTCATGTTAGTTAACGTTAGTTAATGAAAATACAGTTGTTCACTGTTAGTTTGTGCATTAACAAGCATGAATTTGGATGCTAATAATGCATTAGTAAAGTATGGACTATCATAGATATTTGCATAAGATGTCGCCTACCCTCTTGTTGTCTACTAGAAGAAATGCGTCAATACAGCCACCATTTTAGTACAGGGTAGCGCTTCTTTGAAATGAATGCGGGACCAATGTGCAGTGGAGGACTGTGGCCATCCAGAGCCAGTGAAATACACAAATATGCATATATCTATGATCGGGAGTTTTTCAGGTGGTCATAATGCAACTTTTTTTTTAATTACAAAAATTACAAATTTTCATCACTTTTCTATATTGAAGGATTAGTGACCGCACGGCCATTCCTGAATAAGAGCATGTGTTTGTGTGCATGGAAGTGTATTATCCTCCCTCCCTGTTAAATTTGATCTAACCCATGTCCTGAAACACAGCCCCCCTCCTCCTTTCACTTCTCATTCTAACGAAGGAAGCGATTCATTTGTGAATGAATCTCCATTATTGTATTGTATATGTGTGACACTGACAACAGAAGTTTGGATCCACATGCAGGTTCATTCAGTGGTCAGGCAAGCAATGGTCAACACAGGTGTAAACAGATATATGAAGACAGTCCAGAATCTGCAAAGGTCAAAACACAGGAAAACAAGACTAGGGAAACACGTTGTAGTGCTACTTTACAGATAACAAGACTCGACCATGTGAATGAGCGAGTGTGCTGCTTAAACAGTGTGTGTAATCAGTCTTTGACAATCCTCAGGTGGTGCGAGTGTAATGAGTGTAAATGAGGAAGCAGGTGTGTGTGGGCGAAGTGCATGTATGAAGTTGTAGTCCATAAACTGGCGGATTTGTAGTTTGTACGAGTGAGAATGTTTTTCAGCGACCTCTGGTGATTAGAGGTCGCTGGTGATTGTGACAATTATTAGCGACTCTTAGCTGACAATAATTGAAGTTTCTAGCACTGCAACATCTCATTGTCATATTTCTTTTGCATTGTTTGCTGATTTTATTCAACAAAACTACTATTTAGTGCAAGTTGGATCTACTATAGCTGCGTCCCAAATGGCACACTATACACTATGCACTCATGCACTTACACACTCAACAGGATAGTACATGTATGTAGTGTCGTCCCAAATGGCACACTAATGCTTTTTTACTAAGCTGAAATTCAAACTGTTTCCCTGATGACGTTTGACGGTTGCTAAATCAGTGAAATAAACGACCGAATTATTAAATAATACCTGCCATGAGTATAACCGCATTCACCATCGGGAGGCGCTATAATCACTCTCGTAGGAGAATTTTGCTTTCACCATCTAAAATAAATAAAGTTATCCAACATGTGCGTTCGATAGCTCTGCTACGCAAGCAAACCTGCGGTCGTTGAGTGCGTGAAGTGTCCATCATTACACACTTCATTTTAGCGGCTGAATGAGTGCATCATCCGGGTAATTAAAGTGCACTTATTATTTTTAGAGTTTTCAGTGTGAACGCACTACTTACACTAGTTATACTACAAAATGGCGTAGAATAGTGCATAAGTATGCGATTTGGGACGCAGCTTTTGCCTTATGGTGAATGCAGTAGTAAGAGACTGTATTATCATCAATAAAGCTACTCGTTCATCACAAAAGTTCATAACGCAAGAAACAAAATCTTACTATAAAATGTTCTGCCTTTGGGATGTTTGTTCATTACTACACCCGTACACAGCGCTAAAATGCAGCATCTTCACATTGGCACACTGTCTTGACTGAGTTCTGTTGAGTGACATTTGTCCTGGGAGCACTGTACAAATGTGGCGGCGCTATTGACGCATGCTCAGAGTCCGTATGCCATATCTAGTGTATATATCTATATTAGTATTATAATAATATTACTTATATTATTACTATAAGTAATAAATGGCGCACAAGTATTGGCCATAATTAGTTCATGTTAGTAAATACAATAACTAATTAAACCTTACTGTAAAGTGTAACAGTTTTTGTCTTAGTTTTTCCAATTTAGGTTTTTTTATTTATGGAGTTTTTCACAAAAACAACATTTAGGGTTTTGCCATGCTTGTGCACTTTATAGTAATGTTTTATTATTATTTTTAGTATAACTTTTAATGAATTACATTTGAACAAGTTGTGAATATGATAAAACCAGGATGAACAGCAAAACCAATTATTACAAACATCAAATAAACTTCAACTGAAATTAAAAAACAAAAGATAAAAGAATTAGTTCTGGGAAAAGAATAATCAAAATTAATCCCATCCAAAATAAATGATGACATTTGATAAATGATGTAAATAAATGATGACAAATGATGTTTTGACATCAGATATGTTTGTGTACTATATGTGTACACATAAATAATAACAAAATTATACAAAACCTTTTTTTTGCATAGATATTTAAATGTATATTTAACTTTAATTTGATGGTGCGTTTGTTGAATTTAAATACATTGCATCTACATGTCAACTAATTCTCATTCTCATTAGATTATAAGTAAACTGTTAGGTGGGGGATAGAGTTAATATAAGTTAATATGAACTTGCAAAGTTTCTTATGGTCAGTTAAATGTCTATCAACAGATATTAAGCAGACAGTATATTAATACTCAAATAGACCATCAAAATAAAGTATTACCATAATTTGTATCAAATGCATATACTTTTATATATAAATAAAATCAACATTTTCTAAAATGTAAACATGCATGTGAGTATTAATATATACATAATTAATATACAGAGTATACAAACATATATCCAAACAAACTTTAATTTTGTAATGAAATTAAAGAAGATTAATCTTTGCCCAGCACAAAAAATACTTATTTTAATACTTTTTTTCTTTATTTATTATTATTAGCTAACTGCTAATATTGCAATAGCTATATTATATTTTAGATAAAATATATAAATCTATAATAGCTAATTGATGACATTAATCATTGTTCTTCAGTTTATCTTAATGTTAAAAAAATAAACCGGAAACGAAAAAAATCAACTAAAACATTCTTTTTTTTTTAACAAAAGCTCTTCAATTTACTAAAATAATAAAATGTCTGTACTATACTATACTAAAAAAATACATATGGAAATAAACTTTTTAAAAATATTAATAAATACTATAATATCACCTTAATTATACTAAAATAACAATAGATACAACAACAAAGGATACATTTGATGTAAAAAAAAAAAAGTGAATGCTGTGCATTAGGAAAAGACTTAAAGCATAGATTTCAAGTGGTTTGGCAAAGCCTGCGAGTCTTAAAATGTCAAACTTGTCATGTTAAAAACATAAAAGCTGTCGGTATAAGCCTTAACTTTTCATCTTCTGCCAGAGAAGGAAGCATGAAAATGAAAATGAGGCTTTACAAGGACTTTTATGTCTCCAAGTAAAACCCTTTTAAGTTTTAAAGTGACTCATCTGACATTTGCTATATTAATTATGTCTAGCTGTAGTAACTAACTTAGGAACAGCATTGGAGTTAGTGATTTAAATGATTCAATTTCAAGTAAGTTTTGCATTTAAACCAGAACCAGCAAAGACATGGAGGACAACATCATTGTCTAGATCAGTCATAATAAGTTCAGTCACTCATATCTGATTACATCATGAAGGCTGAGAAACTCACCAAGGTTTGGGTCATATTCACTGATGAAGCGCTTGGTGAGGAATTTGACAGTAAGTGCTGCGGGGACAGACAAACTTCCTGTAAGTCTCTGAGTTCAGAAATATTTTTGGATTACATAAAAAAAAAAATCCCAAGAGGCTGATGAGAAATCTTTTGCTTTTAAGCTTTTGTCACATGGCCCTTAAAACTGGCACCATAACCGCCTAGTTGATCTTTTTCCCCATTGGTTTTCATGAAAATAAAAACTTAAAATTAGCTAAGAATGGTGTCAGGGACACAAGTTCAAAAAAATTAAACAGAGAGGAATTTAAAAGGGTTAATACATACAGTATATGGACGCCATGTCTCATTTTGGTGTTTACATCTTTATACACAAAGAAAACACATTAACTGCAAGTAACTTTAATGCTTCAAGTGAGTTTAGAGGAAATAAAATACCAACATTGGGAAAAATGTTAAATATTAATTTATGAAACAACATACAGTACTGATTCTGAGCTGGATATTGAATTATACATTATATTGTATTCATTCATTCATTTCCCTAAAGCTTAGCCCCTTATTTATCAGGGGTCGCCCCAGCAGAATGAACCGCCAACTATTCCGGCATATGTCTTACGCAGCTGATGCCCTTTCAATTGATTTAATTTATTCAATTTACCTATAGCGCACACAAGGAGAACATGCACCACACAGAAATGCCAACTGGCCCAGCTGACTCGAACTAGTGACCTGCTTGCTGTGAGGTGATAGTGCTAACCACTGAGCCACCGTGTTGCCTATATTATATTATGTTATATTAATTATATTATATTAAATTATATCATGTTAATTATATTATATTAATTATATCATGTTAATTATATTAATTATATTAAATAATAGTATATTATATTATATTAATTATATTATATTAATTATATTATAATTAATTAATATATTATATTATGTTAATTACATTATATTATGTTAATTATATTATATTATATTATATTATATTATATTATATTATATTATATTATATTATATTATTTTATATTTGTAACGAGGAGTCTGACACGGAGGGATCCATTATGCAGTATTTATTAATCACAACTTCACTCAAACACACAATATGCACCTGGGTGAACACACACATCCACAGTAGTAGTAATGGTTTCAAGAATGACGGTGAACAGACACAGAGTGAGTTACCAGGCATGAGTAGAGAGCAGTGAGCGTGAATCAGAGTCCGTGTATCAGGCTTGGGTCAAGGGCAGGCAGCGAGAATCAGAGTCCGTATATCAGGCGTGGGTCGTGGGCAGGCAGAAGGCAAAGCAAAGTAAGAGACAGGCTGGAGTCGTACACAAGAGATCAGGCTGAATATAACGCTCAGTAATGCTGGCCGGGGCTGAACAAGACTTCGCATTTATAAACTATTATTTCACTGATTTCCCAGAAATGGGTTGCAGCTGGAATGGCATCCGCTGTGTAAAACATATTCTGGATAAGTTGGCAGTTCATTCCACTGTGGCGACCCCAGATTAATAAAGGGACTAAGCCGACAATAAAATGAAGGAATGAATGAATGAATTATACCACTGAATGAGATTTTAATGGTTGTAATTAACGATAAAACAATCAATGTATGAAAACAATCATGTTTGGCTTTAAAAGAACTTTACTGAAATTAAGCAAAACACATTACACATGTAAGAAATATACATTTAATACACTTGTGATATTTTTTTCATGTTTCAAACCTCATTTCGTTATTTGACCCATATAGAAGTTAAAATTATTAGCCATCCTGTACATTTTATTTATCTGTGTATTTTTTTAAATAATTTTTATTATTTGTTTTTATTTTTCTTACTTGTCTCTTTTCTTCCTGTGAAAAGCACTTTAAAATGTCACTGTGCATATAAATAAACATGCCTTGCCTTGCCTATTTTCTTTTTCAAGTATTTCCCAAATGATGTTTAACAAAGCAAGGAAGTTTTCACAGTTTCCAATAATATTTTTCCTACAGAGGAAAGTTTTATTTGTTTTATTTAGGCTAGAATGAAAGCAGCTATTATTAGCAATATTATTAGCCCCCTTAAGCAATATATATATATATATATATATATATATATATATATATATATATTTGAAGTCAGAATTATTAGCCCCTTTTGAATTTTTGCTGCTTTTTTTAATATTTCCCATATTATATTTAACAGAGCAAGGAAATTTTCACAGTATGTCTGATAATATTTGTTCTTCTGAAGAAAGTCTTATTTGTTTTATTTCGACAAAAATAAAAGCAGTTATTAATTTTTTAAACACCATTTTAAGGACAAAATTATTAGCCCCTTTAAGCTAACTTTTTTTTCGATAGTCTACAGAAAAAACCATCATTACGCAACAACTTGCCTAATTACCCTAACCTGCCTAGTTAACCTAATTAACCTAGTAAAGCCTTTAAAAGTCACTTTAAGCTGTATAGAAGTGTCTTGAGAAAATATCTAGTAAAATATTATTTACTGTCATCATAGCAAAGATTAAACAAATCAGTTATTAGAGATGAGTTATTAAAACTATCATATTTAGAAATGTGTTGAAGCAAATCTACTCTCTCTTGAACAGAAATAGGGGGGAAAAATAACAGGGGTTCTAATAATTCAGGGGGGCTAATAATTCTGACTTCAACTGTATATATATATATATATATATATATATATATATATATATATATATATATATATATATATATATATATATATACAGAACAAACCAGCGTTATACAATGATTTGCCTAATAACCTGAATAACCATAATTGTCTAATTAACCTACAGTAGTTAAGCCTTTATATTGCACATTAAGCTGAATATCTTGAAAAATAGCTATCTATTAAAATATTATACAGTGTTATTATAAATAGGTTATTAAAACTATTATGTTTTGAAATGTGTTGAAAAAACGTATTTCTGTTAAATAGAAATTGGGGATAAAATATTCAGGGGGCTATAATTCAGGAGGGCTAATGATTATGACTTCAACTGTACAGAAAACCGCGTATTGTTTGTAAGTTACTTTACGTTTAATGTAGCCTAAAGATTTCAGCCTGAAACGATGTTTGTTATATAAACACGCCATGAACATAGGATATATGTTCATAAAAAGTGTTATCCATACCTGACTTTCCAGACCCCATCGCTCCTAAAATCACAATGTTCACCTCTGAGGGCTCGTGCTCGGGAACTGTGACGATATTGCAAGTTCGTGCTTTCCCGAACATTAGAGACATCCTGAAGACGAGTTAGATGATTAGCATGAAGAAGCAGATCCGAGTTAAACAGCCCATTTTAGTCTGAGTTCATACCTGCTGATGCTGATGTCCGATTTCTCACCAGCGATCTCTGCAGAACAGCTGGAGCGCGTTAATGTACTCGCTAATCCACATCTTCACAGCTGTGCAAGTTGTTTTATACTGCTTTCTTATGTCTCCTGGCTATTACAAGTGGACTCCTGGCTTAGGAGGATGGGAATGAGGAGTGAAATGTTGGGATATTTTGGTTCGGTGGGTTGGAGCACATGATTAAATGTGGGTCCGCCTCCCATGTACTTCAAATCTCACACTGTAAACGATTTAGAAATCGCTTCCTTAAAACCATGTCCCATAATATGAGGACATTTTCGGTTGAGCTTTTCTTCCCGCGCATTTTCCTCAAAGTAGTAAATGCGACTTAAATGGTTTTAAACAAAACTAAAGCTTTATAAAGTGTTATTGACAATATATTGGCTATTTTGTAGCCTATTCATCCCATTTAGAGTTAGTTTCTTTTTTTTAGCATTTGCAAATAACAATTAGCCTACAGGGAAAAAAACTAAACAGTCAAAAACAGAAGTTCCAAGTAGCCTATAATTGCAAATCCAAATAGCTTTACTACTAGCTACTACTACTACTACTACTACTACTACTAATAATAATAATGATAAAAATAATAAAACAATTAAAATTAAACCAAAACAATACAAAATGGAAGACATTAAGCTATTTACAGATCGGTGATCATTATAGTTTTTACATTTTTATAGCTTTAAGAGACTTCATTAAAAGAATACCTTTGCTTCCTTTTCCTAACAAAAGTTAATAAATAAGGGTGAATTTTGAACGACTGTTTTGTTTATAAACATTGTTAAGATTTGTTTATAAAAATCAATTGAAAATGCTAAAATTGACAATTGCAACTGCTTTTATCGTCATTTTCAAGATAGCAACTGTATTTCTTGTTTGTGTACAAGTGACAATTGTTCATAGTTTTCTTGCATCATAAACGGTAACGTGATAAAGCGACAACCAATGATACCACTTGACATTTCTTTCTCTAGTTTTGTAAATAAACACAGTTGCTTGTTTGCTTAAATGCATAATTTGAATGGTTTAGTGTAATGGTTGATTTTTATAATTGCCTATAATCTATATGTATACTTTATTTATGTATTTATTTTCTTATTTTTTGTTTGTTTGTTGAAATGTTTATCTGTTAGAACTCAAATTGTATTGCTACCAAAAACAAGTGACACAATTTCTTTCATTCCAATTACAACAAATAATTCCTGAAAGTCCTGCAGGAATTATAAAATCCTGCAGGATTTGTCACTTGCTTGGATCCATTGTAAAAACCTGTAGGAAATTCCTGCACATATTGTCAATGTGTCCTACAGGATTTTTGAATTCCTGCAGGACAGCAGCTTTTATGAAGGGAAAAAAATGAATCCTTCAGGATTCCTGCAAAAAGTACTGCATGATTCTAATACCTGTAGGAATTGCCTGCACATAATGTCAATTTGTCCTGCAGGATTTCATAATTCCTACAGGATACCAGCAGGTTCCTGCAGAAAAAAATGAAAATCCTGCAGGATTCCTGTAGGCTATTTTTGTAAGGGAGGCTGAACGAAATTTAGCTTCTTAAGAAGTTTACCCTGGTGAAGTAATGAGTGAGACATTTACTGCACCCAAATTCACATAGGTTATGTTGCTCTATTTGATTTGAAATTTGTACTTCTCTTCCTTTCACAAATCCTCTGCTGTGGCCTCATGGGAACGTAAACTGACCAACAGACAATACAGTAAGTCATCCTGGAACTTGTTGTCTTTTAAATAAAATTGGCTGTTTTAACTACTACAGTAAGAAATTACATTCAGATGCGATATATTTTAACCTTGTTTTTGTCATATGGCAAACAGAGATGGATTTAGTGATTTGGTGGCCCTAAGCAATTTCAGCTATGATATGATTATCTATTTATTTATTTGTTTGTTTGTTTGTTTATTTTTCTTTTTTGTTTATGTATTTTGCCGGCTTTTTCTTATATCACTTGATCCTCTTTTCAATTTTTTTTTTTCGAAAAATAAAAGAAAATTAAATAAAATTAATACATTTGTTTCGTTAATAAAATCTTCATCTGATTTGACTGCTGGACTGCTCCATGATTGGAGGTGGGGGACAAAATTGCATGGATGTAATAACTACATTGCAATTTTATTTGTTAGACCCTCACTTTATATATAATTTATACTTAAGTATTTATTGGGGGCCCTTAAATTTCCTGGGGCCCTAAGTGCCTGCTTACCACGTTAATTGGTTAAATCCATTTCAGATGGCACATATATATTGCAGAAATAGCATTACTTGTCAACAATATAAAAACTAAACCTGAAAATGTGTAATAAAACCTGAATCAACATTGACTTGGCTTTTTAGAAGCAGTGGTGCAGTTACTACTGTAATTAAGTAGTTTTTCTCAGGAATTGTACTTTAATTAGAAGTTTTAATATGTGTACTTTTACTTTCCTTTGAGTAAAGTTTCAGTGCTGTATCTGTACTTTTACTCCACTACTTTCCATCAACCTGCAGTCACTACTTCATTTGTTTCTCGTCTATGGTGATTGGCTAAAACAGAAAAATCAGTCTGATTGTGATTCATGTCCAATCAAATCGCACAGAAAGTAAATTGCATGATACTGAACAACATCAATACATGGGCAATTAATAAATGCAGCAAACCTTTTGGAAGCATTAAAAATGTCCCAGAACATATCCAAAAACTTTACACACAATGACGCAGAGGCTTTTAATAGACTGGATATCATTGATGAGAATTTTTTTTTTTTTTTTAAGAATGTCGACAGTATGATGATTGAAATCGCCAAACAGCCTTTAACAATCACTAATTGGAACAAATGAAAAATGGAAGGAAGGACCGAACAAAGGAAGGACTGAACTAATGAAGGAAGGAAGAACCAAATAAATCAAAGAAGGATTCAAGGAAGAACTGAAAGAAGGAACAAAAATATAATAATAATTAATAATATTAATAATAATAATTCCTTACATTTATATAGCGCTTTTCTGGGCACTCAAAGCGCTTTACACATAGGGGGGAATCTCCTCATCCACCACCAGTGCGCAGCATCCACCTGGATAATGCGACTGCAGCCATTTTCGGGCCAGACCGCCCACCACACACCAGCTGTTTGGTGGAGGGGAGACAGAGTGATGAAGCCAATTATGATGTGGGGAGATCTAGGAGGCCAGTGGGCAAAATTGGCCAGGATGCCGGGGTTAAACCCCTACTCTTTTCGAAGGACATCCAGGGATTTTTAACCACCACAGAAAGTCGGGACCTCGGTTTGACGTCTCATCCGAAAGACTGATATGAACGAATGATTAAGCGAACGAATGAAGGAAGGAATGAAGGAAGGACCAAATGAATAAAGGAAGGAAGAAACAAACAAACGAATGAAGGAAGGACAGAAAAAAGGACCTAATGAAGGAAGGAGCAAAAATATAAAGAACGAATAAATAAATGAGCCAATGAATGAAAAGAGGAACCAAGAAGGACCAAATGAATGAAGGAAGGATTCAAGGAAGAACTGAACAAACTAAGAAAGGAAAGAAGGAACGAATAATTAAATGAATTAAAGGACCTAATGAAGGAAGGAACAAAAATATTAACGAACAAATGAATGAAGGGAGGAACGAAGAAAGGACCAAATGAATGAATATAGGATGGAAGGACAGAGCAAACAAACAATGGAAGAAAGGTTGGAAGGAACCAACGAATATAGGAAGATCACTAAATGCACTACAGAATATTACGTTTACACGTCCCTGCACAAACTGCATGTAAATGAATCGACTTTTTACAGTGTAATCCTCACTTCTCACTGAAAGGGCAACTTTTTACTCATATTTTGAGTAATTTTACAACAGATACTTTTACTCTACTAGCACTACATTTTTGGGCAAGTAATGGTACTTTAACTTGTGTATGATTTTTCAGTTCTCTTTTCACCACTGTTTAAAAGTTATAATTTTAAACCATAATATTTCCATTAAACAACAGTATGAGGCTAACCTGTTCAGATGACATCTTTATTAGATGTAAACAATATTGATCGCAGCAGAGATGACGCACAACCAAAACATGTTTTCCATCAAGACGCATACAGCTTTATTTACTAACTAACAAAAGTTACATATTATATTGAAGTTGTGCAGTATATCAGTATTATTCTTTAAATTAACAGATGACTTCACATTTATTATCAATTCTCTAGATTTGACATTTAATGTGTTTTACTCAGAACGTGTGTGCACATACACAGTATAGATATGGCAGTATAAAGCATTAATAGCTATGTAAGAGACCATTTGAGGGGAAAAAGATTTATGGATGTACTGAATTTATTAAGTACACGTTTAAGTGAAATGTTAATATTTGCTTTAGAAAGCTAGGTAGGGATTTACAGTAAGGACAATGATATAGTAATATAACAGTATAGGTATATGAGTAATTGTTTTCATTTACTGTGATTGAAAATCAGCTATTCCACTGCTTTCTTTGTGGTGTTGTCTCATTGGGTTAAAAAAAATATATATATATATATATATATATATATATATATATATATATATATATATATATATGACTGTGGGGGCCATTTATGTACAGTGAACTCATTGTCATGATCAAGAAAGCAATCTGAGATGATTCGTGCTATATGACATGGCGCGTTATCCTGCTGGAAGTATCCACTAGACTATATACACACACATACAGTTGAAGTCAGAATTATTAGCCACCCTGAATTATTAGCCACCCTGAATTATTAGCACCCCTGTTTATTTTTTTTCCCCAATTTCTGTTTAACGGAGAAGATTTTTTTCAACACATTTCTAAACATTATAGTTTTAATAACTCATTTATTAAGGTTTAATAACTTCTTGTCATGATGACAGTAAATAATAATTGACAAGATATTTTTCAAGACACTTCTATACAGCTTAAATTGACATTTAAAGGCTTAACTAGGTTAATTGGGTTAACTAGGCAGGTTAGGGTTATTAGGCAAGTTATTCTATAACGATGTTTTGTTCTGTAGACTATCAGAAAAAAAATATAGCTTAAAAGGGCTAATAATTTTGACCCTAAAATGGGTTTTCAAAAATTGAAAACTTCTTTTATTCTAGCCAAAATAAAACAAATAAGACTTCCTCCAGAGGAAAAAATATTATCAGACATACTGTGAAAATTTCCTTGCTCTGTTAAACATCATTAGGGAAATATAAAAAAAAGAAAAGAAAATCAGTAATAATAATTCTGACTTCAACTGTACATATATACACTGTCAACAGTTTCCTATAGAATCTACAGTAACTTACTAGCAGGAGTTCGCCAGTAAATTACCCTACAGCAATTACAGCAAACACACTGTATTACCATTTACAGCGACATTACGGCATTTATTTACAGTCTCCCATTGAACATCAGGATTTCGCCATCCTTGGATACTTGTAAATCTAACTTAAAACCTTATTTTTACTGCCTTGCCTTTAAGGGACTCATACATGTAATTTATTATCTGTATTTTAGTATTACATATATATTTCCTTTTATTACATTTTAAATACAAGTTTTATTTTTTCATAAAACAATTCAAGTTTCTAATACAAGTTTATTTTTATTCCATTGTAAAGCACTTTGGATCAACTACGGTTGTATAAAATTGTACTCTATAAATAAAGCTTGCCTTGCCTTGCCTATTATAAATTATACAGTCATTTTCACAACGCAACTTTAAAATACAATAACATACTGCATAACTGTCCTACAGTTTATATTACAGTTAAATACTTTGTAGTTTACAAAAATTGTTAACAGTGTACAGTAAGCATACAAGATGTCATTTTTTTTTACATTTAGTATTTTCCTGCATTTTTATATATATTTTTGTATCAGGCACCCCCTTCTTCCAAAAGAAGCTGCTCACAATACATTCGGATGGTATTTTGAGAAGTCACGTGGTCACCAGAAATAAAGACTGACCCTATACAGGCATACCATTGTTACAGCTCGGGCCAGTTCACCTGTTCATCAAAGGCAGTAGATGAAATGTTCAGGCTGCTTTTAATGTCTGCCAAGAACAAAAGGGTAATAAATAACCCTGATGACGGCTGCCCTCCACAGCGATGGCTATCTGCCACTGCTTTCCAAGCGGCATAATGCTGCCACTCTTTGCACTTCTATGTATAGCAGATTCTATTCTGGTAGTAATACAAACACACTGCACACCAACACAAGAGCATCTGCTCGACACCGAAACACTGTCCTTTCAGAAGATCATGGAGGATCACTGGTTTGACCATACAGCGGACTTTCCTCTAGAGTTAAACTCAAAATGACAGGAGGAAATTTGATGGAGAACAGCAGCTGTGCATGCTCAGAGAAGCTACACCAGCCGACGGATTTCCAAAAAATAAAAGTGAAATTTGGCAAAAACGTTTTCACGCTGGACAGAAGCCTCCTCGAGGAGAACTGCGATTTCTTCCGGGCTCTTTTCCAGTCTGGGATGAAGGAATGCCATCAGGATGAGATAAGTCTTCAGAAGCCGAGCGTTCGAGGATTTTATATCGCTCTCCGTGTGATAAATGGCGAAAGTCCAATGCTGAACGATCACGAAATCGTTGACGCCATCGAATGTGCTGCCTTCCTTCAGATTGAGATTTTAACTGAGCATCTTATAAATATTATAAACTCAGACAACTGCCTTCTTATGTACCACACGGCTTCGACTTTCGGTTTGCGTGAGCTCTTCAAAAGCGCGTCATTGTTCATTCGAGACATGTATTCGGATCTAAAAGAACATGCAAAGTGCTTGCCTGAGGATTTGATTGACTATGTTGAGACTTTAGTTCCCAGTACGTACGTCATGGTTGGCACTCATTCGCCAGGTATCAAGCTTTTGCAGGACTTCATGAGGACTGTTTGTTATCTTGATGAGGATGAGAAAGACTGGAAGGTTCTTACACATTTGCCTCTCAACGCCAGCACAACCATGGCAGGAGTTACGGCTTTAGACAATAAGATCTACATTGTCGGAGGAGTTTATGATATGACTAATAAAGTGGTGGATTCGGGATTCTGCTATGATGTGTTGACGGACACTTGGAGCACATTTTCAAATCCCCAGCAGCTTCGCTTTAACTGTACGTTAGTCGGACATGATGGCGATTTGTACGTAATTGGCGGAGAATATGAAAAAAGCGTAATGTCTTCTGTGGAAAAGTATCGAGTCTCATCGGATACTTGGAGCTTTGTTGCGCATCTACCAAGAGCTGCATCTGCTGTCGCTTGCACCAAAGCAATGAGAAGATTGTTCATCTGTCTTTGGAGGCCTAAAGACGCTACCGAGATTTATGAATATGTGGCAAAGAAAGACGAATGGAGGTTAATCACGACACTTGTTCGGCATCAAAGTTACGGACATTGCATGGTGGCTCACAGAGATAATTTGTACGTGATGAGGAACGGGCCGTCGGATGATTTTTTGAGGTGCATGATGGATTGTTATAATCTGACTTCAGGTCAGTGGACGGCTTTGGCCGGGCAGTATGAGAACAGTAAAGGAGCTTTGTTTACCGCGGTAGTCAGAGGAGACTCTGCGTTCACTGTGAACCGCAGGGCGACTGTGGAATACGCTATCGAGGACGATAAGTGGAGGACCAAAAAAGAAATGACAGGGTTTCCGCGAATCGGCTCCAAGTGGACTTTCCTCTTGAGACTGCCAAAGAAAAGAGAGGAGATTTCAGAATTGAACAAGGGTAGAGAGGAGATCTCCTGCGATTTCAGATCGAGTGCTTCTGTACATTGTGAAGACTAAGATTTGATCATGGTTGTAAACGTTATGGATCGACGGAATGGCACATTGGCTCAGTGTCTCAAATATTTAATTGACTATTAGAAAAAGAAATGTATTTATAAGGAGAGCACAGTAGCGCAGTGGGTTGCATGTTCTCTCGTCTTGCCGCGGGTTTCCTCCGGGTGCTCCGGTTTCTCCCACAGTCCAAACACATGGGGTACAGGTGTATTGAATAAGCTCAATTGGCCATAGTGTATGGGTGTTTCCTAGTGTTGGGTTGTGGCTGGATGGGCATCCCCAGTGTAAAACCTATGCTGCATAAGTTGGGGGTTCATTCTGCTGTGGCGACCCCTGATTAATTAAAGGACTAAGCGGAAAAGAATGAATGAATGAATGAAATTTATTTATTATTATAATTATTTCTGTTTTTCTTTTCATTAAACATTTGGATTGCTTAAAGCAATAGATATTACCCAAACCTCTTCTCTGTGACATGCTTGAATACTAATTAGCATTTTGCAGAAGTAGATGGAGCTGATGAAAATGCAAAGGCCTGAATGTCTAAAATTTATTTGAGCTCTGCAGCTAAACTACCTGTGAGCAGAGATGGGTTAAAACTGAACACAGGATATTTGCAGTTGAGAAGTCTTGTGCTTTTAATGTTGTGCAGAGAATTTATAGAAGAAGATGAAGTATGTTTGGGTGCAGCCGCCGGAGGACTGGAGAATGATCGACAAGTGACAAATTCCACTAAACCCCACCTCTTAATATCAGCTGAGGGCCTTACTTTATATGAAGTGTCCTTAACTACTATGTACTTACATAAAAAAATAATAAATACAATGTACTTACTGTGTTTATAATGTATTTGAGAACACTTGTGGTGCTCTTGAGTTGGGATAGGGGTTGGGTTAGGGACAGGTTTGCGGGTGTGGGTAGGTTTAAGGGTGGGTTAAGGTGTAAGGGATGGTCAGCAGTGTATTTACAAATGTTATTACAGAAGTTAATTACAGATGTAATTACATACAGGTATTAAAGCAAGCATAAGTACACAGTAAATACATGTATTTACACAATAAGTACATTGTAACAAACTATTAATTTATTATTATTAATTTTATATTAATGTGTAAGTACATATTAGTTAAGGCCACTTAATATAAAGTGGGACCCAGCTGTGTATAAACTCTTGAGTCAGGAGTCAGCTGAGTCAGGAAATGTAGGCCCAGTTTCACAAACAGACGGTGCTCACTGCAGAGCCATTTGAGCAGAATTGAGCTCCAGCGAGGGGGAGCATGAGCTCCCGCTCCTCCTCCTGTAAGCTGTTTTAATGCGTAAACCAACCCCACCCCTAACCCTACCCCCAGTGACATCACTCGAAGAAGAAGTGCAGGAAAGGAGGAGCTCAAGCTCAAGCTCCCCCTCACTGGAGCTCAGCTCTGCCCAAATGGCTCTGCAGTGAGCACCACTTGCAAACAGGGCTTAGATTAAGCCAGGACAAGGCCTTAGTTAAATTAGGCTATTTAAGACACATTTATAAAAAATGGCCTTAGAAAAATATTACTGATGTGCACCTGGAGACAAAAAAATTACACTGACATATTTTAAGACATCTCACCGCAAGTTATTTTGAGTTGAGACAGCTCAAACATGCAATTTAATCTTGACTAGCCTTAAACCTTGTTTGTTAAACCGGGGGATAGAGTTGTTGCGCACCTCCTGAATCTAATTCTTGTATTGGGGATAACTTCATTTGTATACAATAAATTACTAATATTTGCAACACTGAAGAAAACCCTCTCCTGACCTTTTTTTTTGAACACATGGAATTGATTAAATATTCCAACATGACAGGAAATGTAGTTGGGGTTCACATTGTTTTGTGTTATTATTTACAAAGTAGCTGCTTTTAGATGTGTGGTAAGAGTAAATGAAGATTTCATCTTCGGCAAAAGCAGCCAAAATGTCATGAAAGCTGGACAAACGTAATATTAAAATTAATAATGACAATATGTTGTAATATCATACAGAGACCCGGAAGGGACGTGATGGTGGGGGAAAAATAGGTGTGGGAAAAAACTTGGTGGAAGAAAAAAAAACAGAGTGAAAGGAAAACATGTATTTTTAAGTTGTTTTTTTTTTTTTTGCGTTCCCTCGCAAAGACGTTTTGCCTTATCTCGCAAAACTGTTTCTCCACATACACTTCCTGTCCTTTTCATGTAAACCCTCCTGTTTTAGCCGAAATTCTCCCGTATTTTACCATTCTATCCCACTATCATCCTATCATTGAGTATTTTCCCATATTTGTGATCTATTTTTAATCTTGAAAGCACGCTGAAATTAATAATAAAGTGTCTGCATTCACTTTATTTACATTAAAGCTGTGCGTCGATCAGCTTTCGGTTTAGGTTGGGGGGGATTTGTCGCGCGCATACTGAATATCGGTGGGTGGACGGTTGTCGCGTACGTACTGAAGAGCATCGCGGGAGGGGGGATGGATTGTAGCGTGCTTACTTATGAGCCGGGTGGGGAGGGGGATGGGGGGGTACTTTAGATCGTTTTGGAAAGGCACTTTCTATACAAGACTAAAAAGGGCATGTGCACTGCACAGGTTGAGCCCTATGTGTGCACGTGCCTGATCAGTTTATTGTACGGAGCGCGTCTGTCAGTCTGCGCTTATACATGCATTCACTGGTTCAGAGGTAGAAAGGCGACGATCGACGCACAACTGTAATGTAAAGAAAGTGGAATAGAATGGTAAAATATGGGAGAATTTCGGCAAAAACGGGAGGGTTTATGCGAGTGAAGTGAACAGGAAGTGTTTGTGGAGAAACAGTTTTGCAAGGAAACGCAAAACATCTTTGCGAGATAACACAAAACTTTGCGAGATAACGCAAAAACTTAGAAATATATATTTTCCACCCACCCATTTTTTTCTTTCACCCATTTTTTTTTCTCCACCCAGCCAATTTTTTCTCCTCCACTACGTCCCTTCTGGGTCTCCGTAATACGATGATTTGGTGCTTGAAAAACATTTATTGAAATGTTTTGAATTGTTTATTTTGAATAATATGCTAACTAAAAATCCCACATTAACATTTAATCATGTGCTAGATCAGGCGAGAAGCTTTTAGGCCTCCATTTTCATAGTCCACACTGAAAACCACGTTTTTCACTTCCTAAAAATTGCGTCTTGGTGTGGACGGAAGGCCAAAACCAAGAGAAAATATGCATTTTTAAACTAAAATGTATTAGTGCGGACATGGCAGTTACGAACTGCCATGAGATTGCATTGATTCGATCATGTTCGGTATTAACTCTAAGAATTCAACCTCAACCGACAAGCCTCTCGACCTTTACAAGATGAGTTCATTTTATAAACATTAAACACCATTATAATGAAACTGAAATCATAGATGAATAGGTGCAATAAATGTTTATAAACAGTGTTCACAAACCACCAAACGCTGTAGCTGAAACATGAGCCGTAATCAGGCCTGAAGACAGCCGAGACCATGTACTACAGCCCAGGTAATCCAGAGAACACCACAAGAGTCCTGAAGAGACACGGAGTCAGCGTGAACAAACAATAAGCGAAGCAAAGAAATGCTGCTCAGATACAAGCTGCGGTCACACCAGAGTTTGAGCTTTCGAAATTCTGTCGTACGGCTCTGCGAAAAGGGGCGGGATTAAACAAGATGATTAGACATTTAAAAAGCGAGTGATTGCTCCATGTTTTAAATTTCTGTCCAGAGAGGTCAGGTTTTGATCCTTGATTGGTCGCACACAGTCTAGTGATGTGATTTCACAGGTCAGAGTTCACCAAGCTTGAACTTTGCACCGCAGCAACCTGCGAAACTTGACGCATGACCCTGCGTTTCTGTGTGTGACGCATTCGCGTGTGTATGGGAGGAAAAGCCCAGTGTGACCGCAGCTATAGGCACAGAAATTAACCACAACTGAAGCATCTGATTGTCGTCAAGCAATTGTAACCGTACTCTCTTTTGCTCTGCGTTGTGTAGTGAATGACGAGAGGACACCATTTTGAGTCTGCACAGAGAATGTTATTATGACAGATCGGCAGCTTCAGCTCATTACATTAAATGTACACTCCTTAGTTCAAGGTAAAGGTGGAAAAGGAAAAGGTGAATGAAAGATAGAGGAAACGAGCGAGAGGCGCCGCGGAAGGACGCGAAGACAGGAAAGGGAAAGAGAAAACCACTTCTCACAATTACGAAAATCAGCATGTGAACAGTGACAATCCACATATTACATTGTCAAAATAAAAATCATAAATGCATACCTGCACAGAGAATGTTATTATGACAGATCGGCAGCTTCAGCTCATTACATTAAATGCACACTGTCAACAAAAATAACATTCTACAATATAACAAACTGTTTTTACATCAGTAAATATATCAAATGATTCAAATTAAACTTAAATATGCATTTGTGTGTGTGTTAATTATGGCCAGAGCCAAATTCAATTTGGAACAGGTAGAGCATATACCTCCTTAGTTCAAGGTAAAGGTGGAAAAGACCGCTCAAGCAATAGTGCAACAGGCATGGCTGCTTGGACTATACCACCTTGACATTAACCCAAGGGGGGGGGGGAGAAGAGGTGAAACCACTGTCACTTTACAGACTCTTTTTACATTTATATTGTGAACAAAAAACTATTTTACATGAACAGTAAGTAAACAGGAGGAAAATATAGTGAAATCAATATATCCAAAATAATCCTGTTAACACAATGAAACCACATGACCACAACACAGACACACAACAACAAACGCACGTGGCAGGGCCGGAGTGGGACTCCTTTTCAGCCCTGGAGTTTCAAGCCTCAGACCGGCCCACCTCAGTTCACGACTGACTATATTAAAATAAGGTCATTTCCAAATCAATTTCTAATCACACTATCACGTCTTTTTTTGAGAAAACAGCTGCTTTAGAACTACAAATGTTCAACAACCCTAACAGTTTTATATGTCTTAAAAATAAAAATGAAAAAAATATATTACTCAGGCGAGGATCGAACCCGGGTCTGCGACGACAGTAGCTAACGTGCTATTCACTGAACCACAACATCTCTTTATCATCCTGTGACCCATCTAAGTTATATCATCATCAACCTGTAGGCTGCAACTTGCTCACTGAGCTGCGAGAAAATAATGAATAAAAAGGCTGTGGTCAAGTAAATACATAAATAAATAAATCTAAAAAGTGTGACTGCTGAGAGCAACAGATTCTGGAGCTAGGGATACCGTCCCTCGCGGCCAAAAAACGGGCCGGCCCACCGGGAATTCTCCCGGTCCTCCCGATTAGCCAATCCGGGCCTGCAATTAAGTGAACACAGCATGCCATATAATCTGATAACTAAAATACGATGTATAATAATCCTGTTACACAATGAAACCACATGACCACAACACAGACACACAACAACAAACGCACGTGGAGGTAAGCAAAACACAACCTTGTGGCGTTAACACAGAAAGTGTTCACAAACCCACAACTGTGACAGTTTTATATCAACTCTATAAGAACTCAACGCCAACCTACAAGCCTCTCTGTCTTTACAGCAGATGAGTTTGTTTTATAAACATTAGACGTGACCATAATGAAACGTTCCACACTGCCAGAACATAGCAGCATGAGCCAAAGTGGCCAACAGTAAACGGACAGATCGTTTCCACACATGATTGAAGGCCATTAAAAGAGCATGTGCGACCAAAATATCGAAACATTTCCTGTTTTCATATCAAACAAGCCATCTGTAAAGCTCAATCCCTGGTGAACCCATACCAGAAGCGCCGGGGTCAAACAGGGCCACAACAAACCCTTAAAAGACTGTGAGAGAAACTTCCAGATCAGCTGGAAGGCAAAAGAGAAACACAATCATGGCAAAATGATACGTTATTCATACAAGGATTTCATGAGCTCATAAACTGCTGAGAGTGTGAGCATGCGGAGACTTTCTGACTGTTCACAAACGCAGATTACATCCAGACATTCCTGAATGCTTTGGTAAGGAGGTTCACTCATTACATGCGAACCTGAAGACGCGCTGATAACTAATCACGTTCCCACAATGAAAACATTGTGTCGCGTTTTTGGCAGGCGGACAACAGAACGTATAGATCTTGGCAGGATTCTCCTGGTGATTAAATCTGCTGAAAACACAGGGAAATCTGACAGCTTTAAACAACATTATATATAGTTTGAAACTAGTTTAGACGGAAAATCTGAAGGAGTTTGATAAAGTTGTCATTCTGCATTGCGGGAAATTATTTTAGTTAGTGATGAAATCCACAATTTTTCTTTTTTAAACAATGTTATACACTCACCGGCCACTTTATTAGGTACACCTTACTAGTACCGGGTTGGACCGCTTTTGGCTTCAACTCTGCCTTAATCCCTTGTGGGATTTTGCTCTATATTGACATGATAGCATCACGTAGTTCCTGCAGATTTGTCGGCTGCACATCCATAATTTGACTCTCTCATTCCACCACATACCAAAGGTGCTCTATTGGATTGAGTTCTGGGGACTGTGGAGGCCATTTGAGTACAGTGAACACATTGTACCTAAAATCTGCTCAAAACACATGAAAAACAACAATCTGTCTGTTTCGAACAACATTAAATGTTGTTTTAAAGATGAAAATGAAATTATCTGAAGGTGTTTGATCAAGTTGTCATTCTGCACTCCAGAAAATGATTTTAGTTGGTGATGAAATCTGCTGAAACACATAAAAATTCACAATTTTTCTTTTTTGAACATTATACACTCAATGGCCACTTTATTAGGTACACCTTCCTAGTACCGGGTTGGACCCCCTTTTGCCATCAGAACTGCCTTAATCCTTCGTGGCAAAGATTCAACAAGGTACTGGAAATATTCCTCAGAGTAACCTTTTGAGTACAATGAACTCACTGTCATGTTTAAGAAACCAGTCTGAGATGATTTGAGCTTTATGACATGGTGCGTTATCCTGCTGGAAGTAGCCATCAGAAGATGTGTACACTGTGGTCAATAAGGGATGGAGATGGTCAGCAACAATACTCAGGTAGGCTGTGGCATTGACACGATGCTCAGTTGGTACTAACGGGCACAAAGTGTGCCAAGAAAATATCCCCCACACCATTACACCACCACCAGCCTGAACCGTTAAACCACAGAACTGCCGCTCACTGGATATTTTCTATTTTTCTAACCATTCTCTGTAAACTTAGAAATAGTTGTGCGTGAAAATCCCAGTAGATCAGCAGTTTCTGAAATACTCAGACCAGCCCGTCTGGCACCAATAACCATGCCATGTTCAAAGTCACGTAAATCACCTTTCTTCCCTATTCTAATGCTCGGTTTGAACTGCAGCAGATCATCCTGACCATGTCTACAAGCCTAAATGCATTGAGTTGCTGTCATGTGATTAGTAATTTGCGTTAACGAGCAGTTGGACAGGTGTACCTAATAAAGTGGCCGGTGAGTGTATATACTTTGAAACTGGCTTAGGTTGAAAATAAAGTTATCTGAAGGAGTTTGATCAAGTTGTCATTCTGCAGACCTGAGTTAGTGATGAAATCTGCTGAAAACACATGAAAATCATCATTCTTTACACTTTAAACAAATGTATATGTAGTTTTAAACATGTTTAGGCTGAAAATAAATTGATCTGAAGAAGATTAATCAAGTTGTCAAGCCTAACATTTCATAAGGACCTTTGCCCCATGATAATGTTCACAAATACCAAAGTGAAACTGAGAAATGAGGGTTATAAACTTTCTCCAGAAACAAGAACAATGAGACATGGATTTTGTTGTTTAGACTGGACTTTTCTTTCAAACACTTGACTGAAATTTCATATTGAATAGTCGTTTTTGTTGTTTACTGAGGTAATCAGGGTAAAAATGTTGTCCAAGTTTTCAGGTTCTTCATGCCAATGTTGAAACTCTGAAATCACATCTGCACTTGTATAACAAATGGACTGTTTATTTATAGACTGACCGGCCACTTTATTAGGTACACTTGTTCAGCTGCTTGTTAACACGACTATCTAATTAGCCAATCAAATGACAGAAACTCATTAAATTATTTAATTATTGTTGAAGATTATCTTAATGAATATCAAAGCGAGCCTCAAAATAACTTTTATGCTTACTTTATGAAAATAAATGAATCTTTGCCAAATAAAAGTATCCAATTATAAAAAAAAGAAATCCACACTAACTAGAATAGAATAAATGTCTACATACTGTGATTAAGCATATGCTGTAAATAAAAACATGATGGTTTAATTTTTGAAAGCAAACAATTTAGTATTGTAGAATTCTGTGTAAGCACAAATATTATTTTGTAAAAACTGATATATTTTGTGTTTCAGGATTGTTTAATATTATAATATGAGATTTTTAAAAAATTATCAAAGCATAAATATTAATCTTATGTGTTTATTGCCATGTTTGAAAAATTCAATTCATCAGTAATATTCTTTTTAAGTTAAAAACAGAAGATTAATTAAACAAGTTGTAAATAAAAGTCAGATATTTGTAATGTAACCTAAAATCAAACACTTATAAAACAATTAAATACGAATTCTATAATATTCTCTTGAAACTAAGTCATCTGCATTTCAGGATTTGAAAAAAAAAAAGCTTTTAATTTAGGAGGATTTTTAAAATCCTTCCTTTAATTTCAATGATTTGTTTATTTATATATTAATATAGTAATATAAATATAAAAGCTATTGATTGAAAATGTAATGTGTGTCTGTAAGGGTTTTGTGTATGTTTGTATGTATATATGTACAGTATATATATATACATATATATACATACACACACACACACACACACATATATATACACACACCATATCCCAAAGGTGCTATATTAGGTTGAGCTCTGGTGACTGTGGAGGCCATTGTACAGTGAACTCATTGTCATATTTAAGAAAGCAATCTGAGATGATTCGTGCTTTCAGACATGGCGCGTTATCCTGCTGGAAGTATCCACTAGACTAGAAGATGGGTACACTGTGGTCATAAAGGGATGGACATGGTCAGCAGCAATACTCAGGTAGGCTGTGGCGTTGACATGATGCTCAGGTGGAACTGATGGGCCCAAAGTGTGCCAAGAAAATATCCCCCACACCATTACACCACCACCACCAGCCTGAACCTGATACAAGGCAGGATAGATCCATGCTTTCATGTTGCTGATGCCAAAATCCGACCGCAGAAATCGAAACTCATCAGACCAGGCAACGTTTTTCCAATCTTCTATTGCCTGAAGATTTTTTAAGATTCAAATTTTTGTGAGCCTGTGTGAATTGTAGCCTCGGTTTCCTGTTCTTGGCTGACAGGAGTGGCACCCGGTGTGGTCTTCTGCTGCTGTAGCCCATCTGCCTCAAGGTTGGACGTGTTGTGTGTACAGAGATGCTCTTCTGCAGACCTCGGTTGTAACTAGTGGTTATTTGAGTTGCTGTTGCCTTTCTATCAGCTGGAACCAGTCTGGCCATTCTCCTCTGACATCAACAAGGCATTTGCGCCCACAGAACTGCCGCTTACTGGAGATTTTCTCTTTTTCGGACCATTACCTTACTATAGATATATATTTAACTGTAAAATAGGTAATAAAAAAATGTCAAAAATGTTTTTTTCAATTAAATGAAAAAAAAAAACACAAAAAAGATGAAATATATTTTATTTTTATTTATTTTTTTGCATGTCATTTGACCATTAACTGACGTCACAGATTGGAAACATACAAAAAAAAAAACGTTGCTAATAAATATTGTACTATTACTAAGAACTAATTAACAATAACACTTAACTTTACTGTCAAATCTTTCTTCAAGTAAATAGGAGAATTCCTGCATTATAAAAGATATAAACACAGACCAAAAGACACTTTCTCTCCTTTGGGTTTTCAGCATGTTGTACAGAAGTGCAGGCACCTCATCAAAACATTAATGTAGTATTATTAAAAAGGACTTTTTTGTGCCTTTTAACAATTCTAAAGCATTTTTCAAAGCTTAATATTGTCATGAATTCCAAAAAGAAAAAAAAAAGAGCATAATAAATATACAGTTCTAAAAATTAGACAAGAAAAGTCTGAATGCCATGAAAACCTCTTTACAAATAACAACGAGTCAAACTGTGCTTCTCCCCAAGGCCTCAACATACAGTTTAAGTCAGAATTATTCACCCTCCTGTGAATTTTGTTTTCTGTCGAAGATATTTTTCAAATGATGTTTAACAGAGCAAGGAAATTTTCACAGTTTGTCTGATAATATTTTTATCAGACAAACTGATAGACAGTCTTGTTTGTTTTATTTCAGCTAGAATAAAAGCAGTTTTAATAAAAAAAAAAAAAAACATATTAAGATCAACATTATTATTAACCCTCTTAAGCAATATTTGTTTTTAATGGTCTACAGAACAAACCATCATTGGAAAATAACTTGCCAAATTACTACCTTGCCTAATTAATCTAGTTAAGCTTTAAAAAAATGTCACTTTAAGCTGAATACCAGTATCTTGAAATATAGCTAGTCTCATATTATTTACCGTCATCATGGCAACGATAAAATAAATCAGTTACTGGAAATTAGTTTTATTTAATTTTTTTCCGTTAAACAGAAATTGGGAAAAAATGTAAAGGGGGGCTAATAATTCTGACTCCAACTGTATGCAACCCAGGCTTAATGCAAATACCTACCCAGGTCTACATTTCTGGGGACAGTGAGATATAGTCGAGGTACGTCTTCGTGCATAAATCCACCAGAGGGTGCAATATAAAACTCAGCCCACCATGCCAGCTTGCTGTCGACTGAATGACTGACCAACCCAGCTCCTGTACCTAAACCCAACCGATAGTGTTTTCAAAAGCAATCTAGAAAAAGAAAATGTGTCGCGGTCGCGTGATTTTACAACACTTTCAGCTGGTTTATTTATTTATTTGTTTATTTTTTGCTTTTGCTTTATCTGGTTTCTGGAACCGCTCATCACCGGGCTTGAACCCAGCCATAGTGGTCAACTTCGTTCCGCATTCCAAGTCCGCCAACATACACAGCAAGCTACTAGGCAAACTGCTAACACCGTAAAAACTGTCCATACGAAGATATGTGGTCAGCTGGAAGCGCTAAAATGTACAGAAGGCGACGGTGGCGTCATACTGCTCTGTATCATTCATTTTAATGACATAATGCAGCCAGATGTACCTCTGGCTATATTGTAATTCGAACTCTCCAGAAATGTAGACAGGGGTACGTATCCACAACGAGCCTGTGTTGACTGTGTGTCTATAATAACACAATAATGAATAAACACAGTTCAGCGTGTGATAAATAAGCAGCAGCTCAGAGAACAGTACAAACCCTGATATCATGATTATTCTGATTCTGGATCAGGCCACACGGGTCATCAGCTCCTCCAGCGCTCGCTCGCGGTGGTTTTCGTGCACCAGAAGGACCTCTTTAATGGCGTTTTGCTGGAAGCCCATTTCATTAAACTGAGCCAGAAGATGCAGGAACTCCTCAGCCTGAAAACACAACAGTGGTGGATGAACAATGAAGGTGAACAGACAACGCTACTGCTCAAATGTTTGGAGTAGTTCGTGGCAAAAACTAATCCTTTTAATGCTTTTTAAAATAAAAGTTTGCAATGCCTGCATTTATTTAAATCCAAAAAATAAAAAGAGTAATGTTGTGTAGCATTATTACAATATTATATATACACACACATTATATATACACACACAAAAACCTGTCAATTAAACGTTACCCATATTTTGTGTTTCAATGGTGTGTTCAATGCTGCGGTCACACTGGACTTTTCTCTTCATAGACTTCCATTCATACGCACGCGAATGCGTCAAACCGGAAACGCAAGCTTGTGCAACAAGTTTTGCAGTTCGCTGCGATGCAAAGCTTGGTGAACTCTGACCTGAAAAATCGCATCACTTGACAGTGTGAGACCAATCGAGGATCAAAACATGACCTCTCTGAACAGCAATTTAAAATCTGGACCAATCGCTCGCTTTTTTTCAATGTCTAATCATCTTGTTAAATCCCGCCCCTTTTCACAGCAACATACTACAGAATTTCGCAAGCTCAAACTCTAGTGTGACCGCAGCTTTATTTCTGTTGTCAAATAACATTATGTGAGCTTGATCTCTGGAAAGATAACTTGAGAACTGCTGAATAGATATTTTAATAGATTATTTACACATTTCCATTCCTTTTTTACACTTTATATCACCATCCACTTTCATTTTTCCCCTTTGTGGCTGTAATCAAAGGGGGGCAAATAATTCTGACTATATATATACATAATAACTACATACTATTGTGGAAATATAAATTTCTATCAACTAATTCCAAATGAACAATAATCTACGTAAAACTGAAAAGTTATATTCTTTGGTTTTTAATTATATAATTTCATTAACATCCCAGCTAGGAGGGACATTTAACCTTTATCTCTCTGACTACAGGCTAAGCCAGTGATGCAAATGCTTTAAACGACTCTGTCTTTGTCTTCGGGTGTTGCTTTTATGCTACAGAAACCCTATGTTGATTAACTTGTGTGGTCAGTAGCTGGGCCGTTTTTTAACACCTATGCCATGCTGACTCCAACTCTTAATTTGCATGCTTTGTTTAGCCAAATCCCCTCCTCCTAAGAACACAATATAGACATGAAATCTTTGTCTTAAATCAGACTTGTGTGAGACTTGTGAGAGACTCATAAAAGAACTTGCAGACTGCGGACCTCTAGTAGGCTCTTGCAGACACATGGACATCTTAAAGACGCTGTATGACTGCAGATTAACCAACACGTCTCAATAAAGGAATTCTGCTTGTTCCGAGCCTCCTGGACTGGGTTCTTCTCTCTTCTTTTCACTCATTTATTTTTTTTACAACACTATGAACCATTTATTAATTATTAGCAAAATAGTGAATTCATTATCTGTTAAGCATTAACTCTACATTAATAAACGTTAGTAAGCAGTTTATAACTGCAGCTACAAATGCTCTATTCTTGACTTATAGCCACATTTAAAATGTGCTTAATAATTCAACTTTGGCTAATAATTTCTTTCATTACTACATTAAGTATGGTATTATTTACAAACCAGTTTTTTAAGCATAGTTAGTTGTTTTTAAGATCATTCAGAACGAGTTAGTAAATGATTTATAAACTATTCAAATTAACATTTATAATTTTTATTATTCAGGCATATACTAATAGTTAATTTGTATGTTTATCAATGCTTTATTAACTCAACTTGTGCAGTTTTGTGACCTAATCTAAAGTGAGGACCATTCATGCTTCATAAATCCCTTATAAATGACAATTAAAGGCTCAGTTAAATTCTAAACTAAAAAAAAAAAAAATGTAACATAAACACTTTTATTCAATCCTATTCGTTTGAAGATACACAACTGAAACTGTACTTCAAATGAAAAATTAATCTTTGCAACCTTATCTTAAATAAAATAAATGTACAGTTTAAACATTGCTTCTTATTATATTGTTAAATGATTATACTGATGATGTTTTATCCAGTTTTATGTTGTATTTTGACATCTGTTATTTGGCAATATTTGAACTTCACAGTCATTTTATTTTTTATTTAAGTTTGCAAATATTATTGTTCATTTGATCCTGAACCTTTAATCATCAATTATAAGGGATTTAAAAAGCATGCATAGTCCTCACTTTAGATTAGGTCACAAAACTGCATGAAGGTGAGTTAATAAAGCATTCATAAACATGTATAATAACCAATAATATATGCCTGAATAATACAATATATAAGCATTGATTTCAATAGTTTATCAATCATTTACGAAGTCATTTTGTAAAATCTTAATATCCACCAACTACTCCTAAATGCAAATGGTTTGTAAAGAATGCAATACTTCATTTAGTAATGAAAAATAAATCATTAACAAAATATAAAAAAAACAATTATTAGGCACATTATAAATGTGGTTATAAGTCAAGAATAGAACATCTGTAGCTGCAATTATAAACTGTTTACTAACGTTTATTAATGTAAAGTTAATGCTTAACAAATAATGAATTCACTAGATACTAATGCATAGTTAATGATTCATAGTGTGCAGTTATTATAAAGTGTTACCGAAAAAAATGATCTTAGATGTCTTGAGGGTGAGTGAATTTATAGCAAATTTATATTTGATGACAATGAACTATCCCTTTAAATCAATAAATCAAAATTTAAACCAAACTTTTCAGGAACTATAATATAATTTTAGGAATCATAATTCATTTGTATTTATTCGTTAACATACTCAAGTAGTGACCGATAAATCAAAATGTGTCAAATTATAGTAATGTTACTATAAAAGTAAAACCGTCAAATATTGTAAACAGTGGAAAAGTTCAGCTACCATTAACTAAACTGAAGTGTTAATAAAACATTACTCTGATCCGATTAAACAGAACAAACCAGCAAAATAAAGAAAATCATTAAAATAATCAACCATTTTTACAATAATCACCAGTTATTTGCTCATCTGCTATTGTGTGTGCTTTCTTGGCCTTTGCTAAACGGTGAGCTACACAGTAATGTGTGGAGTGCCTGTACTTGTTTTGAACATGAAGATGTTCTGCACTTTTGTGATGCCCTCAGCTTTTGGAGTCGTCTTTAAAAACAGTCCTCGTTTGTCCTTGCAACTGGGATGTTTGGTTTCTAAATGTCGTTTCAATTGAAGGTTACATGCTCTTCTGTGAGAGCACCTCACTACATATGACACACTGAGGTTTTAAGCCTTTTTTGTCGTCAATATATATAAATCCATACTTTACATATCCGAGGTCGTACTTGCGCTTCGACATATTTGTTGCTATAATTAAACGAAATTTCACATGTCAAACGGTATGGTTGTCGCACACGCATTTCAAACAAAAAGTCTGATATAAGCAAAATGAGTTAACATTTTAACTTTTGTTGTTGTTTTTTTTTTGATCACACACTCCGTGACCCACTGAAAATGTTCCCGCGACCCACTTTTGCATCGTGACCCACCAGTTGAGAAACACTGCTTTAAATTATAACAGTATATCAAATAGCAATTTTACTAGCAATTTGTGAAGTCTGAAACTACACACACACACACACCTTAGTCTCGCAGTTCTGAAACATCTCAAGAGCTTCTTCAACCTGGGCTTCCTCATAGCCTCGTTCACATAAGCGATCACACGCCACCAGATAACTCAAGATCTGCAGGAGAACAAGCAAACGGTCATTGATGAAGGAATTTCAGGGGGACAGAAGTAGTGCTCAGAAAAGATAACACTAAAAATTTTTTATATTATTAAAAACTGCTTTTATTTCAGCCCAAATAAAACAAATAAGACTTTCTCCAGAAGAGAAAAACTACAGGAAATATTGTGACAATTTCCTTAATCCATTATATATTACTTCACAGACATTTGACTAAGGACTAAATATTGCAAAGGAGGGCTAACAAATTTGCCTTCAACTGTATGTGCTCAGGGTTTAAGGGTCAAGAGATTTAGCCAGCAGTCAGATGATCTAAAAACTGTGAACCACATTCTTGTCAGTTTTTTTTTTTTTGTGTAATTCAATTTTTATTTATTTCCGAAAATGAAAATATAAAATGTTTTACAATCAGATAGAAAAATACTTTTAACAGATATTACCCTATATATATATTCCCCATCCCCCAACCCCATTATATACGCACATCAGACAGCACAGAATAACTGTAGTTTAGACCAAGCTGTTAGATAATTTACATTAAGTTTGACATCCGTAGCATCAGATGAGGGTTAAGTGTCCAAGATTTCTTTGACGTTGTATATATAGATTTTCCATACCGAAAGAATGTCCGTTTTGGCATGGTTGATCCGTGCTGATGACAGTTCCAGATACAGTATTTCCAATAGTAAATGTAACCAGTGCTTAATTGAGAGATCATGTGGAGGTTTCCATTTTTAAAGGTTTTTCAAGAACCAGAAAGTGACAGCCTGATATTTTTCCCCAATACAAGCAAACACATCTCTTAGCCACCCCTATTTAAACCTGACTGAGATTCTGGGACACTTGATGAAAACAAGGCCAGGTTGAGTTCTAATGGACTTTTCGGGAGCACTGGTTTATCCACTAATGCTAAGTAATTAGATAAAGCGATCTGGTTATGGAGCAGAGCGTTTGACGCAACAGCACGTCAACACTGTTATGGCCATATGAATGAATGACTAGCTGAATCTGAGCGATCATAATCCAGGATAAGACTCGGACAGTGTGAAACGTGAGGAGTGTGTGGATGATAAGAGCAGCGTCTGCTCTGGTTAATCTGAGGAAACGATCTGTTTATCTTCTCCAACAGATGTCTGACTGAACATCTGAGGACAAGACAAACATACAGCCATCAGGGATTTGCTGTAATTAAACATCTAGAAAAACTGTTATATCAGACCATTCGAGTACAGATGTGCTTGTTATTATTATTAATGCTGTTTACAATGACAAATATTGTAAATAATTACAACTGCATAAATGATAATCATCAGCATTGCTTAATGATCATTTAATTTTGTCCTTATTCATTAGTTAATAAGACAGTACTCTCGTGAGAAAGATTAAAAGATATGTGGTTAAATTTTTCTTTTTTCAAAAAGTCAAATAATTATGAAATATACAACAGCTCTGCCTAATTCTCGAATCTGATTGGCTGATAGCCGTGCAATATTCTGCAATAACAGCCTTCGTACAGCCTCTTTACACTTGTGTATTACGCCACCCACACAGAGTGACAGCAGATCAATAAACTCACTACAGTTTGACAAATATTGCCGCTGTTGGACAACATCATGTACTTTTGAGGCTTTTAGGTGAGAATGTAGTTTTTTAGATTGCATATATGCAGTTTATTTATAAGGATAGTGGCAATTTTAAAAATGTATAATTTCAGAGAGCAGCGCGTCAGCATTCATTAGCCTGTCATTGAGCAGAGCAAAGCTGGTTGCGCCACAAGATGGTGATAGAGACTGCATAATAAGCCCTAAGGGGAGAAAAACTCTGCGTTTTCTTTTCATATTTCAAACTAAGTGATTTTCTAAGTTGATCTCTCTCTTTTCTATTTTGTAGTGCTGTATGTATACCATAGTAATCTGGTAGTGATTGCTTTGCTTTGGCTTGTTTCGGGTTAATTATTGTGATCTCCCGATTGCAAGAGAAATACTAGAAAATCTCTGTAGACTGATGGCATTTCATGCCGTATAGCCTTATAATCTTAAAATGTCAGAAAAATCAGCTGTTTTATCAACACTTTAGACATTACGCTAGAGAATCATTCAAACACTAGCTCTAAAGTGACGTTTGTTTAGCAGCAATGGTTTATAATGGCGGAAGCAAGTAGTTCCTCTTACAAAAGGATTTTTCAGATTCTCTACTCCCACCAGTGCCAAAATACAGCCATATTGCACTGCTACTCATGATATATTGTGTTTATACAACAATTGGTTGGCATAATAATAATAATAATAATAATAATAATAATTTTTCCTCTCCTGAGGGCTTATTATGCGGTCTCTGTCGCCATCTTGTGGCAGAACGCCAGCTGTCTTTGCTCTTCTCAGAATGACAGGCTGATGGACGCCGACGTGTTGAATCTCTGAAATTTCCTTATAAATAAACTGCATTGTTGCAATCTAAACAACTACATTCTCACCTAAAAAAGCCTCAAAATTACATGATGTTGTCTAACAGCTGCAATATTTGTCAAACTGTAGTGAGTTTATTCATCTGCTGTTACTTTATGTAGGCGGAGTAATACACAAGGGTGTAGAGGCTGTACTAGTGCTGTTATTTGCAGAATATCACATGACTATCAGCCAGTCAGATTAAAAAAAAAAAAAAAACATGTAAATGGAGATTTTTTCAACACATTTCTAAACATAATAGTTTTAATAACTCATTTTCAATCACTGATTTATTTTATCTTTGCCATGATGACAGTAAATAATATTTTACTAGACATTTTTCAAGACACTTCTATACAGCTTAAAGTGACATTTAAAGGCTTAACTAGGTTAATTAGGTTAACTACGCAGGTTAGACTAATTAGGCAGGTTATTGTATAACGATGATTTGTTCTGTAGACAATTGGAAAAAAATTTGCTTAAAGGGGCTAATAATATTGTCCCTAAAATGTTTTTTATTAAAATTAAAAACTGCTTTTATTCTAGCCAAAATAAAACAAATAAGACTTTCTCCAGAAGAAAAATATATTATCAGACATACTGTGAAAATTTCCTTGCTCTGTTAAACATCATTGGGGAAATATTTAAAAAAGAAAAAAAATATTCAAAGTGGGCTAATAATTCTGACTTCAACTGTATATACGCACACACACAGTTTTTTTTTAATAAAACATTTTTTTATATACAAGCATCTTAAGATTCAAATTTGTCTTTTTGAAAGAGATTGTGTGTATTACAAATTCAAGGTATTAACTTTGAGGTATTTTCTGATAAGGACCTTTATGAGGTATTTTCCGAAATTGCAAGAGGGTGTATCTCATAATCCTGTTCTCTGAATTGTCAGGAGAAATCTAAATTAATTATGAAGATAAAGACAAAAAAAAAAAAACTATTATTATCCTTGACAAAAAGGGCTTCCATAGTTTCACTTCTGTCAGTAAAAACGGTTTAATTTGATCCTTGATTTTGAACTGCTTTTCAAAAGCAGTATTTTATTATTAACGACAACAGAACGGACCAGAATGCATAAATGGTCACATAACCTTCATGTATGCATTCTAAAAATTAACCTATGAAACACACCATGAAATTCTTTATGAGAATAAATCTAGACCAAAAGGCTAAATGTCAATATGTGTAATTTCACAGTTTGCTTTTGTTTTACTCTAATATATAAAAATAATATTATAAGAAAAAATTAGAAGGCGCATTGTTTCACAGGCACCGGCCAGTAATGTAATCACTGGAGTAAATTACATTTTCAAATATCATAAATTCATTCATTTTCTTGTCGGCTTGGTCCCTTTATTAATCCGAGGTCGCCACAGCGGAATGAACTGCAAACTTATCCAGCAAGTTTTTACGCAGCGGATGCCCTTCCAGCCGCAACCCATCTCTGGGAAACATCCACACACACACTACCATACTCATTCATACACTACAGGCAATTTAGCTTTCCCAATTCACCTGTACTGCATGTCTTTGGACTGTGGGGGAAACCCGGAGGAAACCCACCCGAACGCAGGGTGACATGCAAACTCCACACAGAAACACCAACTGAGTCGAGGCTCGAACCAGCAACCTTCTTGCTTTGAGGCGACAGCACTACCTACTGTGCCACTGCTTCACCCATTTGCAAATATATTAAACAGTGTTTTCCATGTACTATATTTAACAATATTATAGATTGCACTTTGTTTTAAATCAGATTTATTTTGGTTGATTTAATCAAAGACATTTAAAAACTCTTAAACTTCTCAAACTTTACAATAGCATAATAGAAAAGATGTTTATGAAGCTGTAATTTATCTAATGAGATTCATATACAAAACTTTTCACTACTTCAAGTCTCGAAACAGATTGTCCATTGTCTGCTCTGTGTTTTTATATTTGTTACATATCAGATATTCTCTATTGTTCTGAACAAACTCAAGTAATAAGAAATCATTGCCAGAGAATTCACTTTCAATCCCCGTGTGCTACAGTCAACAGCAAAACATCTGGTTTCATCTTCTTTTATCTGTTTCTGGTTACGATGAGAAAAAAGTAACAAAAAAAAAATCATCAAAAATAGACAGCAGATCCCCTGAAGTTTCCACATTGGGCTGGTTTTGCCGTTCTCAGCATTACAAAGCTTCCCTCAGGAGAACACTTGAGTCTGATTCACTGGCAAATATTAGTAGCCTTACTGGGCATTGTGGGAAAATTAAGCTTAAGTTTATTTAAGAAGGGTCTATGGGAAAAGAATTTACCGTAAATCATCTTTAATAGAGCTACAAACAGACTGGAATGATGCTCTGCTTTTTGGTTGATTTGTTAAATATTAAATAAAATATTGTAATATCCTGATTGCAACACAGAAATACTGGGAAATATCTGTTGACTGAGATGGCATTTCATGCCGTTCAGCCTCATCTATATATATATATATATATATATATATATATATCTATATATATATATATATATATATCTATATATATATATATATATATATATATATATATATATATATATATATATATAATATATATATATATAAAATTAGGCCTGTCAAAATAAACGCGTTAACGTACGTGATTAGCTTGAAATATTTAACGCGTTTAAGAAAATAACGCAAATAACGCAGTTGCAGGTTTTTTTTTTTTCCTGTTGTGGCACACGTGTGTTCAGGGTCGGCACATCCATACAGATGACCTAGGCGGCCGACATGGGCAGCCGAATAGTGAGCGAAGTTTTGGTGTCTATGTAAATTTACTGTAGTGAATGTGACAGATGAAGTAGCAAGCTGTCAAAGACAGCCCTATTCTCTGCCTTAAGCTGCTTCCATGAGCCCTCACATTTCATAAGTTTGACGCGTTTCCCCCCTACACGCAACTTTTGTAAAGCGTCTGCTTCACGTTGCTGTGTCAGAGTCCTTGCTTGTAAAATACAGCCAGACTTAAGAACACTTAGTTTAAGCAAATTTGATCAGAGCGATCATGCTTGTTGATGAATCTGAAGGGATCTCTTGTTCACCGGGCACAGGGCCAGCGCGTTCATAGAGGCGACCTAGGCGGCCGCCTAGGCGTGATTGTCCTCTGCCTAGAGCGGCAGTTCAGCTTGCTCCGGCCCTGACCGGGCGTGATGTACTGCGCACGTTGTCTGTCTGTCTGTCTGTCTTTGTGTCTGTGGTGTGCGTGTGTGTGTGTGTGTGTGTGTGTGTGTGAGTGAGTGAGTGTGTGTGTATGTGTGTCCACTTAGAATCCAACATGAAAATCATTTTTGTTTGTTATTGACATTGATTGTTTTGAAATTTAAATGGCACTTAAATGCCTGGGTTTTTATTTTTGTAATATATACAGCGTTTTGTGATTAATCATGATTAATTACAAAAAAAGCGGGATTAATTTAGTAATTTTTTTAATCATTTGACAGCCCTAATATATATATATATATATATATATATATATATGAGCAATATCACACGAGTAGCAGTGCGATATGGCTGTATATCGGCACTGGTGGGAGGCGTGCGCAGACACTGCGACACTGCTACGAGTGTAATATTGCGTTTATACAACAGTTTGACGGCATAATTGTGCATATAAAAACAAAATCAAACATGGAGAGTCTCAAAAACCCTTTTGAATGTGGAACTACTTTCTTCCTCGTTGGATTCAAATCATAAGCTTAAAGTTAAACAGTTGAGCGTGCATTTTTTAAACTTAAGATCTGTAGTGCTTTTTGCTGGCTGTATGTGAGTATGTGGGCGGAGTAATACACAAAGGGTAAAGAGGCTGTAGGAGTTCTGATCTTGCAGAATATCACCTGGCCATCAGCCAATCCGATTTGAGAACCAGACAGAACTGTTGTATAAATAAATATATAAATATATATATATATATATATATATATATATATATATATATATATATATATATATATATATATATATATATATATATATATTTTTTTTTTTTTTTTTTTATAATCAATATATATTTATGTTTTATAACAAAAAAAATCATTGTGTATGGAGTACTTGTTCAATATTTATTTACTTATTTTAATTACTTATTTAATATCCTGTAAACAAATGACACTTTATCTTTAGTATAAAGCTTTAGATCGCTCCCCGCTCCGCTGATTCTATCCGTACACAGCGGTCACTGGCATTCCCCTTCTGCCGTGTAAACAAAGGGGCGGGGATGCCGGTGACGTCACCACGCACCCCGCCCCTTTGTTAAACGCTGTGACGGGCGGGAACTCGCGCCGGCCAGAACCAAGGTAAGCTGTTCCCGCCCCTGCCTGTCACTTAGCTACCTATCTGCTGCCTGCCACCTACCTAGCTACAGCCTGCATCTTATATATATTATAGGTAGATACAGACTGGTACAGACTGATGTGACTGGAGTGGGGTGGGGGTGTTTTATTTATACATATATACGCCTTTTTTTTAGGTTAGGGAATGGAAGTTTTGAGTGAGTTCCCCCAAGCCATACTGAGGGTCTCAACTGCTTCCGCTCTAAAGCCAAATGTGGTTCAGATTTGTGAGAAGAAGCGCTGTCAAGTCTCTGGCAGCAAGGAGTAGGCAAAAGATGCCATGTTCAGAAGAACTGTTCATAATCTTCACTCAATGTTCTATTAATGTTCAGGACACTTCATGTTCGGAAGAAATAATTAAAACTGTTAATAATGACATTTGAGGACTTTTTTTTTGTGAAATCCCTTATGCGGCCCAGCCTCACCCAGACTTTGCCTCCTGCGGCCCCCAGGTAAATTGAGTTTGAGACCCCTGCTTTAGATCAAATGTTTTTTTTTATGATCATAAGAAATGTAGTGAAGTGTGTTCACCATCTAACTGCTGCACATTCACCAACTCTCCTGGCAGCCCAGCATGCATTTCACTGACCTTCTCTTCTTAATCACCAAGGACTGTGAAGAGACTCTCAGCATTACTCGACCCCTGAACCAAAATCCCAGCTCTGATTTCACACTGTAAGTGATCCTCTGACTGACCTGCTCTGGACTCTGCTGGCCGGTTTTCTGCAGGGCTATGATGGCGGTCCTCAGCGGGTACCCCTGCTCAGTGACGGCCGCCAGCAGGTCCCGCTCCTCTGGGCTCAGCGCCGACAGCAGCTCCACAGACGAGTCCAGGACGGCAGCGTGGGAATTGAGTGGCCGTGAAGGGGCCGGGGGACACCATGAACTCTGGGCCTGGAAAAAACAACAACAGTACCTCATGGTCACAGCACCCTTGAGAGATGAGGGCAGGAAACACAATACTGAGAAAATACACAATCATAAACACACTGTTGTTGATGCACGGCTTGATTCAGAAACATTTGCATTAGTGCTTGGTTTAGGCACTTTCATCCAAAGTAAAGGCCAGACTTATTTTATAAAGCAACTCTTTAAAGTCTAAATGTTTTGTTTTGTGTAGGAGCCTCTACTGACTGGATTTCTATGTCAAAGAAGGCAGAACTGCATTTGTGTTGCGTAAAGGCTGCAGACTGATGCTAATTTGAAGGCGTTTACTGGCAAACTTTTTCATAATGTTTGTTTAGGCAACCTGATTTACACTCCTAAAACAAACTTAAATTATTATTATTATTATTATTATTATTATTATTATTATTATAAGGTGCTCCACAGAGCTCATTTAACCAATGCCAAATTAGCCAAATTCTTCCCTGATAGAAGTGTCGCCTGTCATGGTTGTAAGCAGTCTCCTGCCAATCATCTCCATATGTTCTGGAGTTGTCTCCAATTGAAAAATTTCTGGTCCAGTGTTTTTGACACACTCAATAAATCTATTAACATAAATCTAGACCCTAACCCCTTGACAGCTCTTTTTGGCATTTCAGAGAGAGTTGACCTGACTGTTGCATCTCGCCAGGTAATTGCTTTTTCTGCTCTTTTAGCTAGACGAGCCATTCTTATCAAATGGAAACGGGTGATTCCAGAAATAACATGACATGTGGATCCGAGAAATCTTTAGTTACATAAAACTTGAGAAATTAAGATGTTTACTTGCAGGATCTCTCAAAACTTTTTACAAGACCTGGAACCCTGTTTTAGACTATATCAAAGGCTTACCCTGCTCAGTTGATATCAGATCTAATACACAGTAAATAATTGGAAAAAGGAAATATTGACTCCTTTTTCATTTTTTATTTATTTATTTATTTATGTATTTTTTGCTCTTATCGTAAAGTTGCTCATGTATTATTATTATGTTTTTTTTAAGAATTTCTTTTTATTTTTATTTAATTTTTAATTTATTATTATTCTTTTTTTTCTTTCAGAGGATATGTTTGTTTATAATTCATCTATTTAATTTATTTTATTTTTAGGGGATAGTGGGAAAATAAGAAAAATAAGACAATCTTTATTTACATATATTATTTACTGTCATCATGGCAAAGATAAAATAAATCAGTTATTAGAGATGAGTTATTAAAACTATTATGTTTAGAAATGTGTTGAGAAAATCTGCTCTCCGTTAAACAGAAATCAGGGAAAAAAATAAACAGGGGCGCTAATACAGTAAATCAGAGGTGCTAATAATTCAGACTTCAACTGTATATATTTTTTTAATATCTCAATATTGCATCACACCAGTTTGTTCTTTTAATATAACTTTAGGTACATTAAGTCTTATGTTGGGTTTAAAGACAGCACATGCTCACGTCACTTGCTCTAGTTCATTCGCAGGATATTTTTTGCCTCATGGAAATGTTTCAATCAAGTCAAAAGTGTGTGAAAGATTCGATTAGGGTGAATTCCATTGCAGCAAACCCGTTAAGAATTCGCCTCTATTAATACAGATGCATTCACGGTGTGAATTTGCCATTAAAACAATTCAAAATTAACTGTTTATTTAACTGTTTAAAATGAACTGAAGTATAAGCACCTTAACTTTAAACAGGCTTTGTTTTGGCCTGCTGTTGGTTTTGATGCATATTTTGGTTTTGTTTACATTACATTAGATTTAGCTTGAGAATATCAAGCCTTAAACGAGCTAAAAGCAAACCTTGTGTGGGTCTAATTTGGTTAAAGTGAATTTACATCAGTTTTTTCTTTGATTTTGTTTAAAGTACATTCAACTTAAATCTCAATTCAATTAGGCTCAAAAAAATCGTTCAAGTCCTAAACTCAAAACAAATTTCTTTTATGCTGATTTTGATCAAAATCACATCACACCAGTTCACTCTCTGATTTCGCTCCAAGTACGTTTGGCATTAAAAGGACTCAAAACAAACTTTGATTTGGCCTTTAATGTCATTTAAAAATGACGCCACACTAGTTTGTATATCAGTGCCTTTACAGTGTATTAAAAATATCCAATTTATCAGTATATGCATTTCTCAAACTGATTACCTTTGAGTTAGTACTGCCATTTATCACTAGCTGTGCAAAAAACAAACAAACAAACAAACAAACAAACAAACAATAAATATTGTTTTGGCCTTTGTTTTGGCCTGCTGTTGGTTTTGATATATATTTTGGTTTTGTTTACATTACATTAGACTTCGCTTGAGAATATCAAGCCTTTAACGAGCTAAAACAAACCTTGTTTGGGCCTAATTTGGTTCGAATCACTTTTGACTAGTTTGTTCTTTGATTTTAATTAAAGTACATGAAACTTAAACTTTAATTCAATTCAATTAGGCTTAAAAAAAGCTATCACGTCCTAAACTCAAAACAAATTTATTTGGGCTGATTTTGATCAAAATCACATCACACCAGTTCACTCTCTGATTTCGCTCCAAGTATATTTGGCATTAAAAGGACTCAAAACAAACTTTGATTTGGCCTTTAATGTCATTTAAAAATGACGCCACACTAGTTTGTATATCAGTGCCTTTACAGTGCATTAAAAATATCAAATTTATCAGTATGTGCATTTCTCAAACTGATGACCTTTGAGTTAGTACTGCCATTTATCACTAGCTGTGCAAAAAAAACAAAAACGAACAATAAATATTGTTTTGGCCTTTGTTTTGGCCTGCTGTTGGTTTTGATACATATTTTGGTTTTGTTTACATTACATTAGATTTCGCTTGAGAATATCAAGCCTTTAAAGAGCTAAAAACAAACCTTGCTTGCGTCTAATTTCCTTCGAATCACTTTACACCAGTTTGTTCTTTGATTTTGATTAAAGTACATGAAACTTAAACTTCAATTCAATCAGGCCTAAAAATCGATGACCTTTGAGTTAATACTGCCATTTATCACTAGCTGTGCAAAAAGGAACAAAAACGAACCAAAAATATATTGATAGCACTGAAATAAGTATAACATTATCAGGAAAGGCTGGGAAGCATTGCTGGAAAATGCACTTCATTATTTTACAGAAAATAAATACTGCATTGCAAAACTACACACTTGCTTTTATATCCAGTGACCCTGCAGGAGATGATGTCATGGCCATTAATAAGACGTCGAAGATTAGACCGTCAACAAAGGCACAACCTTGAATCATAGCTTTGCTGAGAAAGACATTTCCCAAACACTTCCACTCGCTAATCCAGACGAATTTGCTGCAGCTTGGGAAGATTCCAGGAAAAGTCTTAGCACTCGCTATTAATAGCCAGTTCATCATATGAGACATTGACAAAAGTGCAGTAAAAAAAAACTAAAATGAAACAATGTGCTGTGGGAAATGCCATTCACATCTAATATATGAAAGGACTGAGATGCGCAGACAACAAAATACCTTGCAGCCACGGCGTGAAAACAGTAACACTGGAGAGAACTGGCTAAATGAAAACCAGTCGGACTCTGATGTCTCTTGCCTCAGTGATTAAAATACCTTTCTGGACTTATTGGAGGCATGTCAGTTAAAGCCATTTATAGCAGGGTCAGCGGCTGCCTTCTAAGGACGGCTTTTATTGTGGGATCTGAACTATTAAAAATGTCAAGTCAACTGGCAACCATCTGGTGGTCTTCTTCAAAGACAAGCAAAACTAAATATTTCTGCGAACAGATTAAAGAAGCGGTCTGTTTCCTAAAAGAGGCCGAACTGTCAGTTTGGGAACATCAGAACTAAGCCAAACGAGACCAGCAAAGGGGAGTGTCGTTTATTTAAAGTGTTTATTGTTTCAGAGCTGCTAATGACCTGCTGTTTGGAGCAATTCTGAACCACACCTTGTGGAATTTAGATGAACCATGTCTCAGTTTTTGTTGGTGTTCTTCTGCTAAAGCTGCTCGTAGTGAAGTCTATACACAAATGACAGAACTTACAGTTTTTCTCGGTCGCTTTGGTACATTTCTCAGATCAGAATTGAAATTTGTGAAACAGTAAGTACTGTACATTTCTCAAAACAACGCGTTCAGATAGCAAAACACCATGGATGACCTGCAAAAGCCAGTCTCTTGCTCAAAATCCTTAGTTTAAACTATGCATACCTGTCAACTTTGGCATGTAAAAATAAGGAATAAATAAAAAAAAACTAAATAAAATTAGTTGTGTTTAATAGAAAACCCACCAAGATCGACATGTTTAGATTATATTATTATTATTAGGGGCCAAGCACCGTAGGTGTGTAGGCACCTATTGCTTTTGTTAGAGTTCCTATTATTATCATTTTTCTTCCATTTCTTCCGCCGGATTTGAATGGCAGCCCATATAGGCGTATGCGGGAAAGTTGTATAATTTGGCACAATGATAGAGGACAGTCTTAACATTAATCAGACCAAATATGAAGTCTCAAAATCAAACTCTCTAGCGCCACCATTTGTCCAAACTTTCACGTATGTTTATCATGATAACTTTTAAACCGAATGGGCTACAATCAAAATTCTTTTTTTCTCTGATTCATTGGCTCAGTCCGATTCAAACGCACCATATCATGTCATTTTCCGTCATGAATTTTTTCACGGTATTTTAAATTTTTCGAAAAACCTATTTGATTAAACTCGTTCAAGGTCATTTCTCCGATTTTCACCAAAATTTAATCACATGATCTACAGACCATGCCAACCAAAAGTTATGGAATTCAAGTTGATTTGACCAACCGTTTTTGTTTAACTTGCGATCAAATTTAACGTAGAACTTGCAAAAATGGACTTGAGGCGATATCTCCGTAACGCATTCATCGATTCACACCAAACTTGGTGTGTGTTATGACAACTAGGGTCTGAGGTTATATTCGAAGTTTCGGCACACTGCCTCCTAGTGGTCCGGAGATACATGGCTTATAACATCTCAACCTTTTGTCCGAAACTCATAAAACTGGTCTCATTACATCCGGCAGAGCATGCCGAGTCGAATGATGTCTGATTTTCACAGGTCAGCCAAAAGTGCTTGGCCCCTTAATTGCTGCTTGCAGCTATATTTATTATTATTATTATTATTATTGTCTGTTCAAATTAAACCAAAAACCCAATGTCCACTCTGTCTGCTTCAAATCGCCTGTACAGAATTAGTTTGGGATTTATACATGAACTCATGAACTCTACAAGAACTGACTGGTCTGAGGATTGCATAGGAGGGGCGATAGTGCCTGTATTATAAAGGAAGGGAATATATCTCTTTATATCTATTTCAAAGAGTTTGCATGTCTAAATAAAACGAAAGCACAGAACTGATTCATATTTAAGAGCAAGGGCCGTCTCCTGGTGGCTTAGCTGCATATAGGGAGGATCGGTTCTTTAATGTTTATTGCCACCCTTTATAGAAAGATTAAAAATATGGGAGAAATATGGGAAAATAACTTAATGGGATGATAGCAGGAAAGAATTGTAAAATACCGGAGAATCCCGGGATGGTTGACATGTATGAAACTATGGCCAATTTTTTTAATGCTGTTTTTACTGTAATTTGTTGACAGATCATGTCATTAGGATAGTGAAGGGAAAAGACAGCCCTGAGAAAAAACTAAACTAAAGCAGAAAGATGAACATAGGAGATGTTTCAGATGCACATTTATTAGAAAAAGAATAGAAATTGACCAATTCTAGACAGATTTAGAAAAAATCTAACGGAAATGTATAGAAAAATGCATTATGCCTAGATAATATATGATTACTTGTTCGGCCATTTTGCATGTAAAGACTTATGCCATGAACAAATGATTAAAATGTTATGGGGAGTGACACAGTGAACAGTGAAACCATTATAATACATTTTGATCAACCTAAGTAATTGATAATGTAGGAAACAGCAGAGAATTGCACATAATCATTTGCATGGATGTACAAAAGCATTTACAACTTGTTCAAAGTAACGAGAAACTACTTTTCTTTGATGTGACACAGGTAGTGATTAAACAGGCTGTTTTGAAAAATTCAATTCTGATCAGAGAAAAACTGTAAACTGATCTCTAACTAAAGCTGCTTTTAAAGGTATAGTTCGTTCAGAAACGGAAATTCCTTCATCGTTTACTCTTCCTTGACTTTTCACAAACCCGATACAGCTTCTGAACAGAAAAGAAATTATTTAGAAAAGTGTTGGAAACCTGTAACCATTGACATCCATGGTATTTGTTGTTCTTGCTGGAAGTCAATGAGTACAGGTTTCTAACATTTTTTTCTAAATATCTTCTTTTCTGTTCAGCAGAAAAAGGAAACTCATAAATGTTTGAAGATACTTGAGAGTGAGTACTTTTACATTTTTGGGTATTAATGATATCAGCGACTGAGTCCTGAAAGTCACACTTGGCCCTTAGAGTTTAGTATCATGCTGCATTCACACCACGGTAGAAGGTAGAAGCATCAAGCGCCAGTGATTTACATGTTAAGTCAATGCAATGACGTGAATAGACATTCTGCAGCGCAATACGCGTGAATCGCACCATTCATATCGCCTCATTCTCACGTATTGCGCCGCAGGATGTCTATTCGCGTCCTTGCATTGACTTAACATGTAAATCACTCGTGCTTGATGCTTCTTCTGTGTCTGGTGGCACGATTCGCACACAAAACCCTCAACTCGATCCGCTTCATTTGTGCAAATCTGAACTTCAGAGGGCATTCGCGCCGCGTTCACCAACCAGGAGCTTTCTTTTGTAGGGGCGTGATTATGACGTAGCGTCTGTTGTTGGTGTCCCAGGGGGAAATCCTCTAGCTGACACCGACAATAGTTGATCAAACTTGGCTCATCTCAGTCAGAAGCACCGCTGAAAGTTTCCATCATCCAGGTTAAGTTTCTGGGGGAGTTGATGAGCTCACATAGCTGGGTGCACCTCTGAAAGGATCTAGTGGACTCAGACACGGCTCCAAAGGAATTAACACGGTTTTTCAGCATTCTTAAAGCACATAAACACTTATATTCTCTCAATAAAATCCATGTTAGCCATCCAGCAATGAAGCTACAGTTACTGGGAGTCAGTTGCTCTAAAGGCTGATTTATACGTCTGCATCAAGTGCACGTGTATAGCCTGGCTCAGCCCTCGAGTCGCATAGCCCTCACCATGGCTGACGCCGACCTCTCAAAAACTTTAACTACACGTCCCAACGACGCATAGCACAAGCCGCGAGCCTGATAGAGTGGGTTTTTACAAGTGCTGAGTCCCGTGAAAGAGCTCCAGGTGGAAACTTTTGTTTTGTGTTTAGCTCATAATTAAAGTTTTTGCACATCTGCCGGTTCCCGCCTCTGAATGAGGGAGTTTTAGC
>NC_141027.1:13715000-13722500 GCF_052040795.2 Danio rerio | reverse complement strand
GCATTTATACTTCTGCATGCTGTTCTGTTGGTCTGCATTAACACTTACGAAACACTAGTTGGCAGTGAGGTGTAAATGTTCCTCTGTGTCAAGTTTCTTCGCTGCTGTTTTGCTATTCTGAACCCCTCCTGGGATGTACAAGTGGCTCAAACTCGCTCATTTTGAGGCAGGAACCGGCGGACATGCAAAAATTTTAACTATGAGGTAAACACAAAACAAAACTTTCCATCCGGAGCTCCTTCACGGGACTCCACACTTGTAAACAATCGCTCCACTGGGCTCGCGCGGCTCTCTGTCCCGCCCAGACTCGTCAGCGCTACCAAGCCGACCAATCACAGAGCTTGCGCTACGCGTTGCTGCGACGTGTTGTTACATTTTTTGAGAGGTGCACGTCAGTGACGCCGACGGCCACGGCGAAGGGCTATGCGTCGACGCCGGCGTTTGACGCAGAAGTATAAATCAGCCTTAAGAAGCTGGATTCAGCCTTGTCCCTTCTTGTCGCAAACACAACAGCAGTCTGGTAAGAAATCTCTGTAGACGGATGGCATTTCATGTCACGTTCAGCCTTATAATCTTAAAATGTGAGCAAAATGTGCTGTTTTGTCATCACCTTAAGGGGGTCACACACCAGAAGGGCCGCTTCACCTAATGCTATAGAGAATCATTCAAATACTAGCTCTAAAGTGACGTTGGTGAATAAGTAACGGCTTCTGCTGATCTGACGTCAGCTGCAGATGTGAATTAATGGCGGAAGGAAGTAGTTCCTAATAAAAAAGGGTTTTAGACTCTCTGTGTTTGATTTTCTGTTTTATGTATAAGATTGTCGGCTAGATGTTATTTTGAGGGCATCAGATGACCCATGCAGCTGAGAGAGAGCAAGCACAGACCTCAGTTTCCTGCAGGATCTTCAGGTAGTCTGGAAGAGGGATTTCCGGAGCGGAAATGAGCTCAACTTCTTCCTTTGCATCTTCAAGAAAGCCCAGAGGGATCTTGAAGGAAACCTCATCCAGACAGGACATTTCAACCTTATCTGAAAGCAGAAAAGGCAAATAAAGGATCAACTAAATCCAAAACCAACAACTCCAACCTTCACATCCCACAATGAGAAGCAACATTTTGAAATATTTAGGATTTCTTAATGATTTTTCTACACTGTTAATTAACAGTTTCCTTGTTTAGTGATTTACAAGTGTTTAATTACAGTTGTGAAGTGTATAATGGGATGTTGATCTCTGCTCTGTTGACTTTTGATGTTAAAAATTCAACTCTACAGTTTACCAAAGTGACTTTTATTGACATTTTAGACGTTTTGAATAATATAATGTATGAGAAATAATATGTAGAGAAATAAATCAGTAAAATAACAGAAAATGTACTGGTACTTTATTACAGAATTTCATTCATTTACTTTCTTTTCAGCGTGGTCCCTTTATTATCAGGGGTCGCCACAGTGGAATGACCCGCCAACTTATCCAGCATATGTTTACACAGCTGCAACCCAGTACTACGAGCAATTTAGCTTACCCAATTCCCATGTCTTTGAAAACCGGAGCACCCAGAGGAAACCCGCACCAACACGAGGAGAACATGCAAACTCTACACAGAAATGCCAACTGGCCAGGCGGGGCTCGAACCAGTGACTTTTTTGCTGTGAGGCGATTGTGCTACCCACTGCACCTCCGTGATGTCCTATTACAATGTTTTTATAGTGTAATAAACAACACCAACCCAGACTGTATATTACATAAATCTATTAAAAATGTTAATAAAAAGTCACATTTTCCAACGTTTCAAGGTTAAAAGTTGACACAAGAAAGATCAAGGTCCCATAATGCAATTCGAAGCATAGATAAATGGGGGGGGGGGGGGGGGATAAAAAACAAAAACACAATATGCGGAACAACTGCCATTTTATGGATATTTTTATTGTATGTACACACAGCAAATCAGTAGACTCGCAAAAAAAAAAAAAAAAAAAAAAAAAAAAAAAAAAAACTCTCAAAGTTTTCAATTTGCATATATTTCTAAAACGCAATTTATTTCTGTGATAAGCAGCAGAATTCTCAGCATCTTCACGGTCACACAAGCCCTCGAAATCGCACCGTTTATTATTCCTGTGCTCATTGAAAATGGTTTTACACGTATCAATAAAAGATATATATGTATATAAATATTGATAATAACCATTACAAAGTAATAACAGCACAAAGTCAGCATATATTACATTAAATAAAATCCTGTTTTTAAAATGTAAATAAAATGTATTATTTTATTAGTGGTTACTTTAAATTGTTAGGGTATTAGGGTCAATGTTGTTTTTTTTATCCAATACGTTTAGCGTTAGATATTATAAACACTCTTAAAATAACTTTTACTAATTTAAAATGAGTTGAAACAACACAATTCTTTTGTGTTTTTTGCAGACAACTTAATTGTTTTATATGTCTACTTAAATTTGTAATTAAAAATAAATTAATTAAGTGCACTTAATTGTTTTGTGTTAGGACAACATGAAGTAATTATGTGGAACCAGCATTTTCTTTCTAACAGTGAATGGCATTTGCTGTTAGTTCAAACTACTTATGAAAAATGAGCTGAAACAACATAAATTGAGTCTTTTTTGCGACAACTTAATCGTTTTATGTGTAATCCACCAGGATTTTAACCAAGTTAATTTCTTCATGTTGTCCAAACATAAATCGATTGTGTGCATTTCAGCATTTTTTACAGTAAATGACTGCTTTCAATAATATCAAAATGACAACATACATTAACAAGCGTATTACCAGCGTCTGTTGTAAATATTACTCAAAGTATGAGTAAAAAGTTGACCTTTCAAAAGTAGAGAGTGTTATGCTGTTAAAAGCTGATCCGTTTACATGTAATTTATGGATGTGTGTAAACGTAACATTCTGTAGTGCATTTAGTTATTGCCCAGCAAGCACACAATGTCATAAGACATTAATATTGGGTTAGATTTAGGTTGTGATGTCAGGTGACCACAATTCAATGTCTAGCCAGCGTCTAAGGACATTATTTTGACGTCCAATAATGACATCAAATGACGTTGATATTTGATTAATTCTAGGTTGTTAGAAAGTGACCAAAATCCAACATTGAGCCAGCATCTTAATCCAAAGTCATATTGACGTCAAATACTGAGATTTATTTGTCAGGTGTGGCAACCAAAATCCAACATCTGATAGACGTCATAGTGGTAACCACCACACAACATTAAGCTGTAACATCATTCGATGTTGATATTTGGTTGGTTTTAGGTTGGACATTGACGTCAGTCTGACCTCAAACCAATTTCATTTCCAAACAAAATGCAACGTCCCCACGACAGTGGGGTACAATGTCAATCTGACGTCATTTTGAGGTCTTGCTGGGTGTTTAAGGCCATTTCAGCCATCACACAGTAAACATCTGTCATCTTCTCATCAGTGACATGCGTCTAAACAGTCTCTGGATTAAAGCATGTAAGATTTTGCACATCTTCTTGGACACTTTTAATGCTTCCAAGCAGTTTGCTGCAATTGTAAATCGCTGATGTCTTGAGATACAGTAGATTATTATGATGCGATTTACCTTCTGTGTGTGATTTGATTGGACAGGAATCAAAGGAATTGGACTGCAGGTTGAAGGACAGTAGTGGAGTAAAAGTACTGATCCAGCACTAAAAATATACTCGAGGGAGAGTAAAAATACACATTTTTAGGTCCCACATCATGTTGTCGCTTATACCTGTGAACTAACATGGTACTAGATGTTTAAGTAGTATGTAACTACAGTGTTTGTACACACTGGTACATAGTATTTACTTGTGTAATGCTGGTGTAACTACACACATGTAACAAAACACTGAATATGTGTAAGTTCAAATGTGTAACAAGACATTGGTAACAACACTGAGAAAGTACACATCTGTGACAAGAATTACATAAGTGCATTGTGTAACAATAAAATGTACTTGCATGTGTTTTCCCACTCCCACACCTGTTTGAGTTGGAAGGGCATGTGCTACATGAAACTTATGCTGGAATAGTTGGTGGTTCATTCCTCTGTGGTGACCCTTGATAAATAAAGGACTAAGCCGCAGGGAAATGAATGAATGATTCTAGAAAAAGCCAAACTTTGATATAGTTCACATCCAGAATGATCGGTCACCACTGGTTTGCACTTCTAGTTTATGTTTGTCATTTTACTATGGAATTCAATGGTGGCCATTACCTGTTTCGATACCTACAGAATATCATCTTTTTGGTTTTTTTTTAAAGCTCATACAGGTTTGAAAAAGGAGTAAACTTCTAGAATGAGAATTCAGTCATTGGTAAACATATTAATTAGTTTTACAATGTAAGAAAGTCTGGATTAAACAAATTAAATATCGATTTTAAACCCCTTTTCAGTTTCTATTTTTTCTAATCAACAGAATAACACTACTATGATGCATGAATACATGTAAATATACACTAAAAGCATCCATAAATTAGCAGCTTTGAGTGTTTTAGTATAAAAACAAATACTATGCAGAAAAGAAACCTGAAAATCCTGTAACCATTGACCTCCATTATAAGAAAAAATACATATTATAGAAGTTAATGGTTACAGGATTTTAGGTTTCTTTAAAATATTTTCTTTTATGTTCAACAGAGGAAAGAAGATATATTAAAGGCGTCGGCATGTGTTTTCCCACTCCCACACCTGTTTGCGTTCCATGAAATTCTGAACACTGTTAGAATACGAATGGCAGAACGAACACTGCATTAGAAGATTTCATCTGTGATACCAGTGAAATCCTCAGGAGCTGTCCACTCAATATACAGTGTACAATGGTCACAAATTACTGTGTAATATATATAAAACCTAAGCCTGTGCAACTGTTTAACAACAGCAAACCTCAGCTAAAATGTATAAATGTACATAGAAATATACAAATGCCTTAAGTTTATGTTGTTTTAGGGTAAATTGTAGAATCACCTCAGTAATTTACAATAAAGGGGTACTTTACCAAAGATTGTGTTATAATGTCTTGTTACACATACTATGTATTGTGTTGTTACTTGTGTGTCGTTACACCAGCATTACACAAGTAAATACTATGTACCAGTGGGTACATACACTGTAGTTACATACTACAAACACATCCAGTTACTGTGCAAGTTCACAGGTATAAGCGACACAATATAAAGTGGAACCCATTTTTAAAACTACTTAGTAAATTACAATTGCTCAGAAAAAACAGTAATTAGAGTATATGTAATGAGTTACTTTACACCCCTGCTTATTAAAACATTTATTATTTAGTAATAATATTAAAACAATAACAGCAAAAAGTACAAAATTGCTTCTCAGAAACGCCAACATGTCCACTATAAACGTCTCTATATTTGTTTACCTGTTATACAATAGTAAGGAGACTAGAGGATTAGGGATTAAAGATTACGGAGTTGCTCTCAGCGTCAGCGCACACACACACACACACACACACACACACACACACATGCTCCGGCATCTGCTCACCTGTCAGAGACCACACTGGAGGAGCTCGCGCATTTCTCATTAACAAAAAAAAAATTCTTAAAAAAATAAAACTTCATTAAATGTTTGGCCGCATAATTATTTAAATCCCTACAAATTCCTTTAAGCCCCACTGTTAGACATTTTAATGTGTTTTGGCGGTAACGTACGGCAGCACTGTTGATTTAATAGAAAATGAGGGGAATATCTGAGAAAATATCAACACCCTTTCTTATTAGGCTGGCTATGGGGTTGGCCTTTGCTTTTTTATTAAGCAAGGGTGTTTACATTAGTGGAGGGAAGTGTGTGGGTGTGTCTGTATCATAAAGAGAAGTCCTCATAGCAGGTGGTGTCCTGCAGCAGACGCTCCTGACAGATGCTCAGATCTGATCTTACTATGCTGCTCTGCACCTTATTCACCAGATGGTTTTAGGTTTTCAACGCAAGGTGAGTCTTAAGAGCCAGATGCTAGATAAGCTCTTAAGATGTTTTCCTTCTGGTGCAGGAAAGAACAATGGAAAGTTCAGTAAGTTCTGGCTACATCACGAGCTGAAGATATTGAGGGCGAGCAACTGTATTAGCAGTAATGATGCTGTGAGAGGTCTTTAGTCAATTCAAGATGAAAAATCTGGCCTTGTACTGCCATGCTGAGTCTAGAAAAAGGGGCGGCACTTCCGCCTTGCAGCAAGAAGGTTGCTGGTTTGAGTCCTGGCTGGACCAATTTGAGTTTCTGTGTGGAGTTTGCATGTTCTCCTCATGTTGGCATAGGTTTCTTCCGGGTGCTCCAGTTTCCCCCACAGTCCAAAGACATGCGCTATAGTGGGTAAACTGAATTGGCTGTAGTGTATGAGTGTGTGTGTAAATGTAAGAGTGTATGGGTGTTTCCCAGTACTGGGAATGCAACTGGAAGGGCATGTGCTACATAAAACATATGCTGGAATAGTTGGTGGTTCATTCCGCTGTGGTGACCCTTGATAAATAAAGGACTAAGCCGCAGGGAAATCAATGAATGATTCTAGAAAAAGCCAAACTTTGATATAGTTCACATCCAGAATGATCGGTCACCACTGGTTTGCACTTCTAGTTTATGTTTGTTCCCCACTATGGAAGTCAATGGTGGCCATTACCTGTTTCGATACCTACAGAATATCATCTTTTTGGTTTTTTTGAAGCTCATACATGTTTGAAAAAGGAGTAAACTTCTAGAATGAGAATTCAGTCATTGGTAAACATATTAATTAGTTTTACAATGTAAGAAAGTCTGAATTAAACAAATTAAAAATCGATTTTAAACCCCTTTTCAGTTTCTATTTTTTCTAATCAACAGAATAACACTACTATGATGCATAAATAGATGTAAATATACACTAAAAGCATCCATAAATTAGCAGCTTTGAGTGTTTTAGTATAAAAACAAATACTATGCAGAAAAGAAACCTGAAAATCCTGTAACCATTGACCTCCATTATAAGAAAAAATAACATATTATAGAAGTTAATGGTTACAGGATTTTAGGTTTCTTTAAAATATTTTCTTTTATGTTCAACAGAGGAAAGAAGATATATTAAAGAAACCTGAAAACCTGTCACCACTGACTTACATAGTAGGAAAAACAAATACTAAGGAAGTCAGTTGTTTCAGGTTTACAACATTCTACAAAATATCTTCATTTGTGTTTAACAGGAAAATATTTTGAAGAAACCTAAAAACCTGTAACCACTGACTAGCATATTAGGAGAAAAAAACATACTATAGAAGTCAATGGCTACAGGTATTCAACATGCTCCAAAATATCTCCTTTTGTGTTCAACTGAGGATAGAAGATATTTTGAAGAAACCTGAAAAACTTGTAACATATACTATAGAAGTCAATGGCTATAGGTTTACAACATTTTACAAAATATCTTCTTGTGTTCAACAAAAAGATATTTTTAAGAAAACTAAAAACCTGTAACCATTGACTTCCATTGTAGAAAA
>NC_141027.1:13665000-13707500 GCF_052040795.2 Danio rerio | reverse complement strand
TTTGACACGATCCAGGATCGCTTCGTTCTTCAAAGCTGATCCGAGAGTTGTTGTCATGGCAACGGATCTGCTAGGTCAAACCTGATCGGGAGCAGGTTCAAATCATATAAACAGGATTAGATCGGCTCAGTTCAAGCAAAGATAATACAGAAAGTATGTTCCGAATTCTGATATTTTCTTACAGTAGTAGTTATATACAATTGGGAAAATAGTAAATATTTTTTAACTATATATATAAAAGTTATAGTCATTAATAAAATAAATAAAGTTATACATATTAATAAAACGTATGCAATCTGCACCCTCAAAATGAAAGTACAAAGACTGCCACCTGGTGGTGCAAAGAGAAAACTTATTGATATGAACTTTTTAGATCGCTTTAGTACAAATTGTGTATAATAGAAATGCACAATATGTGACTTTTTTTAAAAGCAATAATACTTTTATGAAGTCATAAACATGTTTTGATAGTTAATAGTGATTTGATGCTTCACAAAAGTTGCAGACGCCTTTACCAATATCAAAATGCTTTTGGAAACAACCAGTTATTCTTTACACCGATTAAAAAACGGTTACTATAATAAAGAAAATCTTTTCTAAATGAAGAACTAAATACATTGATTTGCATTGAAATACATGATGAATACTCTTGTCTTGACAAATGAAAGTGTAAAGCCTGCAGCTCACAACAAATGTGAAGTTACTGCGTGTCATATTTAACAAGCCGTTTACTGCTAATTTGATGTAATTTTGCTCACATGGATAATTGAATATTAATCAGATGATGTCATTACGCTGCTGTGCCGTCAGCCAATCGTTGCATTGCTGATCATGATTTCTAGGATCGATAGATCTGTCCTTAACAACAAACGCAGCGATCTCAGATCAGTTCATCCAGATATTCTAATCTGATTCGCGAACTTGTTTGGAGAACCCAATTAGCGAGAGATCAGTTATCAAGATTAGAAGATCCAGGATCTGCCAAATCATCTTAGATCATTTAAGCGAGGTACGAAGAACGGACCCCTGAAATGTGCTCAGTCTAAATCCAGGATTGATGGATTTGTTCTTCAGTATTTAGGTTTAGAGCAATGAAATTTAAATTACACTGAACTGAACTAAACTAACCATAAACAACACTAAAAACAAGACTAAAGCAGCTTCAATTTACTAGAACTTCTATGTTAAGCTGCTTTGACACAATCTACATTAAATACACGCTATAGAAATAAAGATGGAAATTAAAATGTGGACTTTTTGATGACCGTGTACTGTGTACATTCCTATTTTTGTATTTCCAACAGCTGAACCCACTGATGACATTATATTTGCCTCTAAAATGTGTATAGTGTGAGACAATGTTGTTTGTTTGCTTTGTTGTGCTTAAAAACCCTTAAAATAATAATAATAATAATAATAATAATAACAATTAAAAAACTTAAATTTAAACGCATAAGTAAAAAGACCTCCGAACAGCATGGCGTGGAGCTCTTTCTTCTTCTGGAGGAGTTTGTCTCTCTCTCTCTTGAGTCGTCTGTCTTGGTCTCGTTTGCGCTCCTCCTCCTGCTCTCCCTCCAGCATGACTCTCAGAGCCTTTTCCTCAGTGTCGTACACGGCTGTTCGCTTGCGGATCAGGCTCCTCAAACGCTCCAGGTGGCCCTCAAACCTGTCGTCACTCTCTTTCCCCGGAAACAAACCTGGCAAATAAAATTATTTGAAGGTAATTTGGGTGAGAATGCCGGCAAGACACAGTTGTTTATCCACTTCTCCTTAATGTTAAGCTTTTTTTATAGTCTAATACAAACAATATCCTAAATGTACTTGTGCACTTTATAAGAATATTTCAATAACATGTTTTTAAAAGTTGGTTTCTCATTAAATGTCTCAGAAATCTCACACTATGCAGCACTTACACACACCAAACTTTACAATTTTATTCGTATCTATATTCAGAAGGTTCTTAGAGGTACTTGTTCATACATCATTTGCGCATTTTTTAATTTAGCTAAATAATTATGAATTAAAAATATGATTATAATTATTATTGTTATTATTATTGCTGGCTGTTTGTAGCTTCTTCTAAATGATGTTTTATAAACTACGAAATGGGCAGCACAGTGGCGCAGTGAGTAGCACAATTGCCTCACAGCAGGAAGGTCACTGGTTCAAGTCCCAGCTGGGTCAATTGACATATCTGTGTGGATGTTCTGCCCGTGTTTCCTCCGGGTGCTCCGGTTTCCCCGACAATCCAAAGACATGCGCTATAGGGGAATTGAATAGACTAAATTGTCAGTAGTGTATTTGTGTGAATGAGTGTGTGTGGGTGCTTCCCAGTACTGGGTTGCAGTACTGTGTGTAAAACATATGCAGGATAAGTTGGCGGTTCATTCTGCTGTGGTGACCCCTGATGAATAAAGGGACTAAGCCGAAGAAAAATGAATGTATGAATGAAAACAATGGTCTTTTTCTCCATTGGATTAACTTGTAGGGCTTAATTGCACACTTTAAGACTTAAACCGTACATGTTATTATGTTATGTGGCCTTTAAAATCCACAAGCAACAAACTCCTACGGAACAGGCATACTGGATAAACACAAGAAGAACGTGATGCGTTTTACCTTTTCTTGCCGCAGCCTCTTTCCGGAGTTTTCGGAGTTTTTCTAGAGATTTGAGGATGTCCAGCATTCTCTTGGCATCAGATTGCTTTTTTCTGACCTCAGAGAGAACTGCATCAGCAGCCAGTTTCAACTCTTTCTCCTGAATGAAAAACCATAGAGCGCTCAGCATAAATGAGTACACCCTATTTTGAAAATGAATATTATTTGATCCATTTCTCAGAAAATATAGGTCACATATTTTGGTGCATTTGAACAAAACGAATCTATTTATTACAGATACATTTATTAAAATGTGTTAATCACAGAACATCTTTACAAATAGAAAGGTAATGCATTTAAGTTCATCGCAAAAATAAATACAATTACACTAAATATTTTATATATTTTTTGTTTCCTCTTTATTTTTTTACATAAATTTGGGTGCACTAATTTTTGGACCACTGTAGCAGCTAATCCTTTTCAATATAATAAAAAAAATCTATAATAATAACAATTTTTAAAAAAATCATTAATTTATGATGATTTTATGATAATTAACACAAAATAATATAGCACATATTAGAGGGATCCCCCCACCACCACCCCCAAAAATCCTCACCATATACTCACACTCATGTAATTATAACCTTTATTGAATTTCATCTTCAGTTGAACACAAAACAATATATTCTGTATTGCCTAAAAAAGCAGCCATTGACATCAATAGTAAAAACCAAAAAAACAGTAGAAGTCAATGGCTGCTGCTTTTCAGCCGTCTTTAAAATATCTTATTTGCCTTTCAATAGAGGAAACTCAAAAAGGTTTGAAACAAGTTGAGGATAACTTTTTTGGATGAACTGTCCCTTTAAGAAGCAGATTTTGGGGATATGAAAATATAATGGACCCCTTTTACAAGACTGATAACCTCTTAAGGACCAAGGTGTTATTTTACATGCATTTTTTTATTTCTCTTTGCTATTTGGGCGTATTGGAACCAAATTAGAATGAAAATCTAAATATCATCTTTTCATATGATGTACTTTTAGAGAAAAATTATGTCCATATATGTGGACTCTTGGTCCGAATTTATATAAAACACTTTTTCCTGACTGTTTTTTTAATGCATATATAATATATAATTTTTTTACTTGCTTTGACTATCAGAGAGTAAAATATTTTTTCCCATTTTGGACAGTTAAAAATAGGGTTTGGGACTTTTCATATGCTGCAAAACGTTGCAGGATGACACTGAATGTTTTATATTTTGTTACAGACATACAAAGTATTTTAAATAGCCACTTAAGAGCTAAAATTAGGAGCAGGTTATGACGTGTTTAACCATCATCAACATCTTAAATTCTTGAAAGTTTTTTATATTTAGATTTTTTTTTAAACAAATGTATGCATATTTATATGCATTTATGTATGTATTATATCACCTTTGCATTACTGCATTTTGTTTCTTATTCAGTGTCAATGAAGCAGGACAGTAAATCTTATGTTATTCTCTCTTCTGGCTGCCATTATCAGTCTCACACATTATTGGTCCTTTTTCTGAAAGTCTTGATAGCACCATCATGGAGTTTTTCTTTTACTATTTCAGCAAATGGGACTGTAAAAACATTATTAGTTGTACTTTCAAATTCACTGTGCTCTAAGTTTACCAAACTACGACGACTTCCACTTCTAAGAAACTCGGAAATGTGAAAAGGTCCATGGATTACAGTTAAAAAAAAACATTGATGGCAAAACAGAACATGTCACGCCCCCTGCTGGAAAGAAACTAATAAGCTTTGCTCACTCTGTTCTTCTCCTCCACTTCTTGAAAGCGTTTCATCTGCCATTTATCGATCTCCGCTTCTCGTTCGGCACGTCTGGCCTCTTGCTCCTGCTTCTCCTCCATCTGCTCCATCTTCCTCCTCCTCATCCGCGCTCTTTTCTTGTTGACCTGCAGAAGAGATACGCTGATATTCAATATATCATTCATGATATTAATATTGTGGGTAGGGCTGCATAATATTGGAAAAATCTGACATTGAAATATTTTGCTTTGCTGTGATATAGTGTTGAAGTCTGAATTATTAGCTTCCCTTCATATTTTCCCCCCAATTTCTGTCTAACGGAGAGAAGATTTGTTTTAGCACATTTCTAAACATGATAGTTAAATAACTCATTTCTAATAACTGATTTATTTTATCTTTGCCATGATGACAGGAACTGAAAATTATGTATATTATATGCATTTTGTTTGTTAACTCTGTACAGTAAGGTTTCATTTCTTAACATCATTTAATTTGACTAAAGTCAATGTAATGACAGCTACAAAAGCATGTATTAATCTTGTGTGATGTTAATTTATTAGTTAATCCCTAATTAAAGCATTAAAAGTTAACAATTACTAATAAAATTCTTTAGCATTTTTTTTTAAATTGACTTTAACATCATATGGTTATTTCTCACTGTTGATTTTAATCCATTTACTAGTGCAGAGCAGAGGTTCACAAACTTTTTAACCTACGACCCCTAAAATACCAATGCCAGTGACTCGAAACCCCCTAATTTCTCAGAGGTGGTCATATAACAATAGACCTATATAAACACGAGCATATTGACAATACAAAAAAGTGCAACAGTCTAACAGCCACATCATTTTTATAGTCAATTAATAATGTGTTTAATTTCATATTAACCTGAACTAAAGTGACTGGTGGACGCAATACCGCAAATCTATTCTCATGCTATTGCTGTGTTGTTAATCTAACGTAACCACACCAATCCCAGGAAAAAAATATTTAAAGGCTGATGGCTTTTCATTTGCAGGTTATTGTTTTTTTACTATTAAAAAAAAAACTAAAATTTTTATCTTCTGTTGGTTATGGATAAAATATGGTAATTCTAATAGTTTAATCAAATTTATTTGACTTTTGGAAATCAAGCAACCCCGTGTCATTATTATTGTGACTATAGTAAAATGTTACATATTTTACTTTATGATGACCACATTTCTAGAACTGCTCGATCTTGCAAATTCGCACTCTACAACATCTGAACATGCAGCTCAACTCCTTGTTCAAGCTCTTGTTCTCTCCAGACTGGATTACTGCAACTCTCTACTAGCAGGGCTTCCAGCTAACCCTATCAAGCCTCTTCAGCTGCTCCAGAACGCAGCAGCACGAGTGGTCTTTAATGAACCTAAAAGAGCACATGTCACTCCGCTACTCATCCATTTGCACTGGCTGCCAGTTGCTGCTTGCATCAAATTCAAAGCTCTGATGTTTGCTTACAAAGCGACTTCTGGCTTCGCTCCTTTTTATCTGCTCTCGCTTCTGCAGATCTATGTGCCCTCCAGAAACTTGCATTCTGTGAATGAACGTGGCCTCGTGGTTCCATCCCAAAGAGGAAAGAAAACGCTTTCCCGAACTCTCGCGCTCAATCTGCCCAGTTGGTGGAATGAACTCCCTAACTGCATCAGAACGGCAGAGTCACTCGCTGTCTTCAAGAAACGACTAAAAACTCAACTATTTAGTCTCCACCAGAGGTGGGACCAAGTCATTGTTTGGCAAGTCACAAGTAAGTCTCAATTCATTGCCCTCAAGTCCCGAGTCAAGACAGGCAAGTCCCGAGTCAAGTCCCAAGTCAAAGGCAACAAGTCTCAAGTCAAGTCCAAAGTCCTATTGTTTGATTTTCGAGTCTTTTCGAGTCTTTTTAACAGAAAAATGAACTGTAAACAGATTATGTATGGTTGTAAGATCTGTATTTATTAAACAAACCTTTTTTTATGAAAGAACATTGCTCAGATATATAAAAACACAAATGTAATTTTCTGAAAAAGTGCTAAACAGTGCTGCATCTTGTCTACACAGCACATTGCACAAGAACGAGTTCCACTACAATAGAGTCCATTTTGCCTCACATCACACAGAAATTGCAGGTCTACTGCTGTCTAGTTCATTAAGTTTAGTTGTGCTATGTTATGTCTTCTGTGATCAACTTGTGATTAACTAAAACTACATAAACAACCTCAATGAGGCAGCAGTAGACCAACAACTCCTGTATGCTGCAAAGTAAAATTGAGTGAACTTGGTATTTTGTCAATTGAATCTCGTGTGTGCTGAAGAGATGAAGATGCAAATCTGTCTAGCAGCAATGTAAAATTGTGGCACATATTCTCAATGAAGTAGGCTACTTTATACAAAAATTAACGTTGTTTTCTTCACATAACAATGAAGAACTTTGCTCTCTACCTTGTGTGACGCTCGTGCACCGATTTCCTCTGTGGACAAAACTGCTTGCGAGCTCTCAAATATACGCTGCTCACGCGCACATTTTCTCGCTCTTAAATATGCACTGCTCACGCACACATTTTCCTGCGTGCTCTCAGAGATTATATACAGAATTTGAGTCTTGTGTTTCCTCTTCCTTTCGTGCTTTTTGATATGATTTATATTGAGGCACTATTTATTAACAATAACCAAAATACTAAAATAGACTTACATATTAAATTTTTAATCTAATAAACCATAACATTTTGGCTGTATGTTTTATGATGAGATATTTCCAGTTACAAACACTTAAAGACACAGAGAATAGATGTTGGATGTAAAGAATGCATTTTGTTTTACAAACATTTATTAATCACCCGAAAGGTGTACCATACTAATCAAATAAAAAAACATTTAAACAAAAATATAACTAACGCAAGCAGAAATGTAACTGTGATAAAAATAAGGAAACCATTATCAACATTGATAAACCATATCAACATTCTGGAATAATCAATTTACCAGGAGGATCTCTGGAGAGCAAAAGCAGGAAAGGTTTGAGGCGCCAGTGTGGACAAAACTCAAGCAAACGCAGTGAGACTGAATACGTGCACGAGAGACCAGCCAATCAGATTGAAGTACCTGCCCACTGGTGAAAGTAAGTCAAAGATTTCAGTAATCAGATTTTTCTTTCTTTTCATAAAGAACGGGGTTCAAATCCCACTTAGGCACTTGTAAACTATCATTTTAGACCATTTTGTCAAAAATCCCTACTGAAAAAAACAGCTTGAACCAGCCTAGGCTGGTTTTAGCTGGTCGACCAGGCTGGTTTTAGAGGGGTTTTGGCCATTTCCAGGCTGGTTTCCAGCCATTTTTTAGCCTAGTCTTAGCTGGTCAGGCTGGGAGATGACCAGCTAAAACCAGCTTGACCAGCCTAGCCAGGCTGGGAGCCCAGCCAAAACCAGCTATGTCCAGCTTAAACCAGGCTGGTCAAGCTGGTTTTAGCTGGATTTTGCTGGTCAGTTTCCAGCCTGATCAGCTAAGACCAGGCTGGAAATGGCTGGAAACCAGCCTAGAACTGACCAAAACCCCTCTAAAACCAGCCTGGTCGACCAGCTAAAGCCAGCTTACCAGCCTAGGCTGGTTTAAGCTGGATTTTTCTGCAGGGATATTGTAATGTTTAACAATTTATTAGAGCCACAAATTATCTAAAACTTGTTTTCATGTTTGAATAGGCAATAAATGTGCTAAATAAATTAAAATAGAAATACCCACAGTGAAACAGTTATATAAATTTAAATATTAGTTTAAATACATTCATAGTGGTTTTAAATATCTTTTAATATGTAGAGTTCAAATTCAACAAACTGAAAAAAACAATTCTTCATTTTTAGTTTATTTAAAAACAATTACAAATGGAGTAATTCAACTCACAATTAAATGATCTCATTGAGTGATGGAATAATAAAGGTAAAACTTTAATTGAATGATCAGTCAAGTGTTTTCCAATGAAATCTGTTAAAATAAGAGTCCTACAAAACAGGAACAAAGACACTCATGAAACGAAATGTGATTGTCAATTGTATTTTTTATTAGATGGTTGGTTTTAAGTACCTTAAAAATAGTAGATAAGCCTTAAATATAGAGGGGGAAATACAGAAATTCAACAATATAGATGCATTACATTACAATCTCACAATAAAAATTTAATTAAAAACCATGTAGAGGACTAAAATATTGCTAAGAGGCATAACATCAACAATAATACAAATACTTTTAAGGTTTTAAATACTAAATAAAATTAATAGCATCAATCCAAAATATAAAAAAGGTAACACTTTACAATAAGGTTGTATTAATTAATTAAGTTTATCTATGTACTAATGTGAACAAACAATGCAGTGAAGTACAGTTACAAATCATTACAGTATTCATTAATTAATGGAAATAAAATTATTGGTTAACCTTTGTTAAACCACAGTGCATTAACATTAATGTTAACAAGCATACCTTTAAATTGTAATAATGCAATAGTAAATGTTAAACTATAATTAATAAAGGTTTAAAAGTATAGTTCATTATTAGTTCATGTTAGTACATAGATTAACTAAAGAAACCTTATTGCAAAATGTTACCAAAAAATAACAAAACACTTTTTTCACAGTTTTAAGAGCTTTAAAAATAAATTATATATATCTAGTTATTATGTCATGTAATTATTATTACTACTAATTAAATAGTTAGAAAATACTGTCAGAGGATGGGCAAAACACAAAAATAAAACATATGCGCATTGACACAAACGACCAAGTGCAAAAACATAAATTACAGCCATGTTCATTCATAATTATGTGAAATAAATGAGGAGAGGGTAAATTTGGTTAAAAAACTGAAGTTCATTGACTTATGCACAACAGTAAAACAATGCTTTTGCACAACAGTAACACATTGCTAGTAGTAAAGTCTCTTACCTTTGACAGATGTTGTAAATCCGCTGAATAAAACAAAAGGAGCAGATCGCGGATGTGTTTATTTTACTCTCCGAGTCAGAATGAAAATGGCATCTTCAAATTTCCCGCTGGTGCAAAAACACGGAAGTGCGCCACAAAGCGCTAGTGGTCGAAAGTTTGCGTGCATGCTCTCTGTCACACACTCACACACACAGAGATAGAGCGTTCTGTGTCAACATACTTTTTATCTTTGGGCTTTTTATAGAAAGTAGCAAGTCTTTACAAGTCAATAGGCGCAAGTCCAAGTGAAAGTCCGAGTCATTTATGTTCAAGTCCAAGTCGAGTTGCAAGTCTTTTCATATTTTGTCAAGTCGAGTCTGAAGTCATCAAATTCATGACTCGAGTCTGACTCGAGTCCAAGTCACATGACTCGAGTCCACACCTCTGGTCTCCACTACACTTCCTAATCTGCAATTGCCTCTCTGGTTCCACTGCTAACTGTTCTCAAAAAATAAATATATAAATAATAAATAATAATAATAATAATGTTTTGCTTCTTACACTTTACATACCTGAAACTTGCTTACAGCACTTATTCATTGTTGCTCATATAGTTGTGTAAATTGCTTCCTTGTCTTAATTTGTAAATCGCTTTGGATAAAAGCGTCAGCTAAATGAATAAATGTAAATCATATGTTCAAAGATGAATTTGTTTAAAAGCATTTATTTGTTCTAAATATGTATACAATAAAGCAGGACGCAAAGTATTTTTTGGCTCTGTTAAAGTAGCATTTTTGCAGAGTTCAATACTGCGATAATACTGTGTACCGTAACAAGAAAACTACTATTGTGAAATGTTACTTAAACTCGTTGTGCTTTTTATTTATTCTAAACCTGTATAAACGCAATAAAGCAATACACAAAGTATTTTTTTGCTAATATATCTGTTAAAAAAAGTTTTTACAGCTTTGATCAATCCTGCGATAAAAAATGAGCAATTAATCGCAACAAGAAAACGAGACTAAATGTTACTTATTTTACTTAATCATACTTATGCAGCTGAATTGGTTTAAAGCTATTTTTTGGCTATTACAAATGTTCAAGTAATGTCTTTGCAGCATTCATCAATACAGAGATAATGCTGCGTACTGTAACAAAAGCACCAGCAATTAATTGCAACAAGAAAACAAGACTATTGTAAAATGTTACGTACTGTACTTCATCACACATTCGCAGTTAAATTTGTTTAAAGAATTTATATCTCCTAAACAAACAATAAAGCAATAAACAAAGTATTTTGTTCGGCTATTACGCCTGTTAAAGTAACTTTTTGAAGCATTGTGTCACCACCACGATAATACCGTATACCGTGAGCAATTAATCACAACAAGAAAATGACACAATTGTAAAGTGTTACTTATACTCCTCATACTTTTGCAGTTGAATATGGCTATTATAGCTGTTAAATAAACGTTTTTACAGCGTTGATCAATAACGCAATAATACTGTATACCGTGACAAAAGTATAAGAAATTAGTCGCAACAAGGAAAAGAGACTATTGTAAAATGTTACGCCCTGTACTTCATCATACGTTCACAGTTGAATTTGTTTGAAGCTTTTATTTATTCTAAACCTATATATATATATATATATATATATATATATATACACACACACACACACACACACACACACACACACACACACACACACAATAAAGCACTACACAAAGTATTTTTGACTATTACTCCTGTTAAAGTTATTTTGAAGTGATGATCAATACCATTATAAAAAGCAAGTTAATCGCAACAAGAAACTGACACTATTATAAAATCTTATACTTCTCATCCTTTTGCAGTTTGATTTGGCTATAGGGTATATGCCAAAGTATGCTGAAGGACTTTTAATTTGTCAGTAAGCTGGGTTAAGGGCTTCCAGTGAACTGTATGCAACCAATAATATCCAGCTGCAGACCCGCAGAACCACACACGTTTTAGGCACACACAATCTAGGACACACAATCTAGGCAAACCATATATGGTTATGACGGATGTTAAAGTTATAACGTCTTTTTGGACATCGTCATCGATATATTTGATTAATAAATATTGTACACAATAAACAATAGTGCTTACTTTACTTTATTACACAAATATTGCGATTGAGACGGCGAATGGGGAGCATTGTTTCCGATCGCCATTCAATATAATAGAGTGAACAGTTTTTAATCAGTCATTATAGCTGATCAATCTTTATTACCTGACAATAATTTGGCAGATACACGTTTGCTGGCCTTGCTGAATGATCTCATTTGGACAGGTTTAATTTATATAATGGATTAATTTATGATGAAGGAAATAATAGCAAGTTAAGATAGGCAATAATAAATATATGTAATAAAAATATTTTTACATGTAACAAATGTATAACACTATATTAATATTTTACTCAAGCGGTGTTTATTAGCTTAATTTTGTAATAACCTTTTAATTAATGATTTCCCACATTTAATACTCTTAATAAAACTATTAATAAAATATTAACTATTAATAAAAAAAATCATAAGTGTACACACACACACACACACACACACACACACACAGACACACACACACACACACACACACACACACACACACACACATACATACATACATATATATATATATATATATATATATATATATATATATATATATAACAGCTTTAACAGTGACAGTTTAGTAAAAGATAGTAGTTTATATATAAACTTATCATTATAATCAGTTAAGATAATCAGTTTATAACTATATTGTTTAAATGGTTAACTATAGTAGGCTAATTTATTTTAAAGTGACATTATTGTTTGCTTTTTTATATTTTACAACAACGTGATTTTAACGAAGTATGATAATATTAAGAGCTTGAATTAGTTTATTACACTTAATCCAACAATTAGACGGTCTATTATGTTTTCTTTGTGTATATGGACACATGAATAAAATCATAAGTGTCTTTAACCAATTATTTTTATTGACATAATTTAAGTTCAGAAACTGCAGAGACTTTAAAATGATCGTAACGATATAATAATAAAATACACTGAAATGGGAAACCATATTTGTGAAATTCAATAGGTGGCGATAATGCTAAAGAGTTAGTTACCATTTATGGTTTGCCTAGATTGTGTGTCCTAGATCAGTGGTTCTCAAACTTTTTTCTATCAAGTACCACCTTAGAAAAACATTGTCTCTCCAAGTACCACCAAAATGAGCAGCATTGAAATACCGTGGCGTAGTTGGACTAGTAAAGCAGCTACAACTCTGCACAGTTAAAAAACCTGGCAGATTACCTTAGAAATATAGCCTATATATAATATATGGCATATTATATACATAATTTTTAATACATTTTGAATTATATGTTGCATGTACATGACATATTTCATTCCTCCGTGTACCACTAGAAGGAAACCCGCGTACCACTAGGGGTACACGTACCACAGTTTGAGAACCACTGTCCTAGATTGTGTGTGCCTCAAACGTGTGGTTCTGCGGGCCTGCAGCTGGATATATCTCTATGCAACTGCAAAGTTGGTACGTTTAAGGTCTGTTTTCTTTAAAAATCAGCGATCACCACTGTGTGATATCCGATATAAAGTGGGTCTCAGATTGTACAAGAAACGTATTGTATTACATTACAACATCCATGCTGTAAAAGGAACCGTATAAAATGAAAAAAAAAACACCACATTAAACGTTCAGCCAGAAGTTTATCAGTATTTGAAGAAACACTAGCTCCACATATACCCTATTATACATGTAAAAGTAGCGTTTTTGCAGTGCTAATACCGCGATAATACCGTGTTACACGATAAAAGCACGAGCAATTAAATCGCAACAAGAAAATGTGCTATGATCATCATAAACCTAACCTGTTGTAATTTTCTCTGGACGCTGCTGATACAGTCGGGCTCCTTCAGATCCTTCAGTCTCTTCTGTAGGTTATTCTTCATTTCTGTCGCTTTTAAAAGTGTCTCCGTCCAAACATCTTCATTCTCCAGGTTATCCTTCAGCCTCCGACAGAACAGATTTAAGTCCGCCAGCATTTGAACAGTCCCGTACAGCTTCTCTTTAAACTCAGAGATGGACGGTTTGTATTTAATTTGTTTTGTTTTATTGTGTTTATTATAATTGATTCTAGTCCGCAAGAAACGTTGAATCCACTGCTCGTCTCGCAGTCTCTGCTTTGCTTCTTCATCTGACGCGGTTATTAAGGGACTTTTATTCTGGATGTTTTGGGGCTCGTTGGAATATCTGTTAGTAAATGTGTAATTCTGCTGTTTTGGAGTGTATATATAAGCTGAATTATCCGGTCTGCTGTGAGGTTGATATGAGGGAGGGGTTGAATTTGGATATTGTGGTTGATTTGGAGAGTCTATATTAACGTTAACGTTACTCCATTGGTTCTGCGTCCAGGACGAAGGTGGGTTTTCATGGTTTTGAGGAGGTTCAAACGTCCCTGGTGGTGGTCTGCTGGGGTCGAATTGTGGAAACTGGGGCCAGTGGTGCTGTGCTGCCGGTGGAGGGTGTTGATAAGTGTCCCACGAGTATCCCGCTTGCGGTGGAGGATGATGAGGCGGTGGTCCTGGATAAACAGCGCCATCTAAACCCGCGGCATCAGAGAATGTAGGTGGCGGAGCCCTCATATAACCGAACTGATGAGAATTATCCATTATTTTAAGCCGAAATCAACATAAATTTTGTGCTCAAGAGCGCTGTTGTGAAGTTCGTTCGGAGAACATCGTTAAACAGGAAACTGTGAAGGACGCCTTCAAAATAAAGCCCGCATCGCTTCAAAGTAAAAGCCCCTGAATCTTCTTAAAGGGGCGGGGTAAAAAACTGCAAAACATTTATTTAGCATTTATTTAAACATTTTAAACATTTGAAAAAACATATTTAGTTGACTTTCATCTGTTGAAAACAAAATAAGCTATTTTAAAGTAAGCTAACAACCTACAATCACTGACTTCTATAGTATTTGTTTTTCTTTTATGGCTGTAAATGCAGGTTTTCATCTTCTTCAAAAGATATATTAAATATAAAATATATCATTATATCAATATAAAATAAAATATTTTTTTTTCTTACTTCAAGTTATTTTAAACAGTATTTAAAGCTTTCCACAAAATATCCTGGATGACCAGAGCCATCTAAACCTTCAGTGAATGAAGGTGGTGGAGTGCTCATATAACTGATTTATTGAAAATATTACATTTTTTAAGCTGAAATAAACTTCAGTTTAACGTTTAAGAGCGCTATTGAGAGGTTTGTTTGGAGAACATCATTAAACAAAGTTGTTGGGAAGTTTAGAGGTGCCTTAAAAATAAAGCTCCTGCCATTTCAAATTAAAATCCCCTAAACGTTCTTAAAGAGTTCACCTCTATTATGTTCATTTATCTTTATTATTTATGTTTACCTCTATTATGTCTAAAATGCATATTTAATACTATTGATTTACTCTCTCTCTCTCAAATGGCTGTAAACCACTGAGTCGAAAACAATATGAGGTTAAAGGTTTAGCTTTCTTCAAAATATCTTATTTTGTGTACGACAGAAGAAAGAAATCTCTTCTTTTCTTTGCTATCTTCTTCTTTTGTACTTCACAGATAAATGAAACTCATAAACATTTCAGTAAAGGGCGAGTATTTATGACCCACAAAACCGTAAGGCTCAATCTATTTACTTTGTAAAAAATTGAGATAGACATTACCTATAAGCTGAGCATCTAATTTGATATAAAAAACAACTTGAAATCTGAGGGTAAAAAAATAAGAATACTGTGAAAAATCACTGTTTAAAGAGCTGTAGATTAGCTTAACAATTCCCATTACTCAAAAATTGAGTTTTGATATATTTACAGTAGATATCTTACATAAATGTCTTCATTAAAATGATCTTTGCACAATATTTTAGTGATTTCTGGCATAAAAAAGCAATAATTTTGACCCATACAATGTATACTATTGCAAAAATATAACTCCGCAACATAAGACATGTCACAGATATTAACAAAATAATAATAAAAAACACCACTTTTCAGTTTTAATTATTAAAAAAACTAAAATACAAATCAGCATATTACAATGACCTATGTAGGATCATGTGACACTAAAGGATTTCCTTTACATCACAGGAATAAATTACAATTTACATTTTATAAAATATTAATTGGTTATTTTAAAATTGTTACATTGATTAACAATATTCCCCTCTTGACTGCTTTATATGGAACAATTCCATATTCAAATACAGTAATATTTCTAACTGAACATATTTAGTTAATTATTAGAACGATTATAAATACGTTTTATATCCTATTCAGTTTTCCTCTATCACATATTTAAATATCTTTTGTTTTTGCCAATTCATTTAAATCTAGTCAATGAGACTAAAGTCAAATTATTAAAATATTTCATTAGGCATTTGTATAAATATTTTATTTAGTCAGTTAATTTTAACTACACCCTGCTCCCCCTATTCAATAAGTAATTAGTTTCAACCCATTTATTATTCCAACATTTCATTGCACTGTATCTACAATAATAATTTCTTACATTTTTTGGCATCATTTACCCACAATCATACACTCACCGGCCACTCTATAAGGTACACCTTACAAGTACCGAGTTGGACCCCCTTTTGCCTTCAGAACTGCTTTAATCCTTCGTGGCAGAGATTCAACAAGGTACTGGAAATATTCCTTAGAGATTTTGCTCCATATTGTATGATAGCATCATGCAGTTGCTGCAGATTTGTCGGCTGCACATCCATGATGCGAATCTCCCGTTCCACCACATCCTAAATGTCCTCTATTGGATTGAGTTCTGGTGACTGTGGAGGCCATTTTAGTACAGTGAACTCATTGACGTGTTCAAGAAACCAGTTTGAGATGATTCACGCTTTGACATGGTGCGTTATCCTGCTGGAAGTAGCCATCAGAAGATGGTTACACTGTGGTCATAAAGGGATGGACATGGTCAGCAAACAATACTCAGGTAGGCTGTGGTGTTGACACCATGCTCAATTGTTAGTAATGGGCCCAAAGTGTGGCAAGAAAATATCCCCCACACTATTACACCACCGCCAGCCTAAACGGTTGATGCATGACAGGATGGATCCATGCTTTCATGTTGCAGAAATCGAGACACATCAGGCTTCTATTATCCAATTTTGGTGAGCCTGTGTGAATTGTAGCCTCAGTTTCCTGTTCTTAGCTGACAGGAGTGGCACCCGGTGTGGTCTTCTGCTGCTGTAGCTCATCTGCCTCAAGCTTGGACATGTTGTGTGTTCAGAGATGCTCTTCTGCAGACCTCGGTTGTAACGAGTGGTTATTTGAGTTGCTGTTGCCTTTCTATCAGCTGGAACCAGTCTGGCCATTCTCCTCTGACATCAATAAGGCATTTGCACCCACAGAACTGCCCCTCACTGGAGATTTTCTCTTTTTCTGACTATTTTCTGTAAACCCTAGAAAGGGTTGTGTGTGAATATCAACAACGCCAGGTTCAAAGTCACTAAAATTAGGGATTCTCAACCGGTGGGCTGCAGCGAGATTAAAATGAATTCTTAATATTATACTATAATTTTTGTATATCATTATAATATGCTATATTAAAACGATCGAAGTAATGCAGTTTCTCCTTTTCTCTGATTGATGATTTCAAACTCAGTGCAAAAACAGCCTCATGATCGCGTCTGCAACTCTGCAAGTCTGTTCATTCACAAACTATGCGTGAAGTGAAAGTGAAAGTCTCTTTTTGTGCATTTTTGTGTGAACTATTAAATAAATCTGCATAGTTGTCCAAATTAAGTTCCTGTGAATGCTTTATAATGGACACACGTCTATACAGGAAGATCTAGGGAGGCTCAATGGTGTTTCTACCATAGACTGTAAATAAACCTGCATATGAGCTTGTTCACTGTTTCTGTCAGTGATCTCCCAATAATATCCAGCTGCAAACTCAACCGCCATCAGATTGACGCTTATCAACAGATTGAGTTTTTTTTTTTTACCTAAAGGGTTTTCACCTTTATTGATAGGACAGTGGACATATAGAGACAGGAAAGTGTGGGGAGCAGAGATAGGGGAAGGATCAGCAAAGGACCTCGAGACGGGAATCGAACTCGGGTTGCTGCGAGTGCCTCGGTGCTATGTGTCGACGCACTAACCACTAGGCTATTGGCGCCAACAGATTGAGGGTGTTTTGTTGTGTTCTACATTTGTCTGTATATTTTTGGATAGTAGATATTTAATAGATACTCAGTCAGTCCAGTTTAAAGCAAAAGCTGGTCTTTTGCAATCTCCTAGTTTTAATATATAATGTATATTTTTGAGTTTTAGTTTCATACATAATTAAATTTAAATGATTTTATACATTGTTTTATAAAATACTGATAATAGAAAATATTAGAAGGCGCAATGCATTTTATATATATAATTGTAATAAATAAATCAGCATGTCAGACAGGTGGGCCTTCAACAAATGATTGGAGAAAGATGTGGGCCCTGAAGTGAAAAAAGTTGGGAACCCCTAACTTTCATCACCTTTCTTCCCCATTCTGATGCTCAATTTGAACTGCAGCACATCGTCTCGACCATGTCTACATGCCTAAACGCATGTAGCTGCTGCCATGTGATTAGAAATTTGCGTTAACAAGCAGTTGGGCAGGTGTGCCTAATAAAGTGGCCGGTGGGTGTATATGAGTAATTTTACATTTTTGAAAAAGTAGTATGGTATTAAATCATAGTTTCATAATTTTAATCTTTTAATATTTAATATTATTAATATTATACAGCTATAAAAATGTAAACAAAAAAAATCTAAGAGATACCTTGAAATTTATTGATTACCCTGGATTAATTATGTTTTACAAATGTAAACTTGTGTTTGTGTCAAACATAATATATATATATATATATATATATATATATATATATATATATATATATATATATATATATATATATATATACACATACACACACACACACACACACACACACACACACACACACATATACATATATATATATATATATATATATATATATATATATATATATATACACATATATATGCTCTAAATTAGTGTTTCTCAACAGGTGGGTTGCGACCCAGAGGGAACATTTTCAGTGGGTCGCGGAGTGTGTGTTAAAAAAAAAAAAAAAAAAAAAGGTAAAATTTTTTTTTATTAAATAAAAAATTATACCGGACTTTTATTTTGAAATGCGTGCGCAACAACTCTACATGTTTGACACGTGAAATTTCATTTAATTATTGCAACAAATATGTCAAGCACAAGTACGACCCCGAATATGTAAAGTATGGATTTATATATTGATGACAAAAAAGACTTAAAGCCTCAGTGTCATATGTAGTGAGGTGGTCTCATAAGAGAGCATGAAACCTTCTAAATTAAAACAACATTTAGAAACCAGAAAACATATTTTATTAACAGTTTAATATTAACAGTATTTGTAATTTTTACTTTGTAATATTTCTATAATTTGATCCATTTTGTTAAATGATAGCAATAAAATAGTATTTATTTGTAAGTCTTTGTGAATTTCTTATCTGTCTACTTGTTTATGTTAAAAATAAATACAAATAAAGTATAATTGCAAAAATTGTATTATAGTTCCTAAAATTTGGGTCACGGCTTGATGACCATGTAAAAATGTGGGTCCCATGGCCAAACCAGTTGAGAAAACCCCGGCTCTAAATCACTAAATGACAATACTTATACAAGAAACATTATTAGATCTTAATAGAATAAACAAATATTAACAATTAAATCAAAGCGATACCTAATAATCCTCCAAATCTGCATGCATTTTTGCTTGAGTGTTTTACCTAAAGCTCATGTCAGTGTTTGTTGTTAAAATACAACAGATCTGCATTGCTCCGTGATAATATTTACATTTTATTTCTACATACATTGGTTTTGTACATCTATTTTTTTACTTTAAGTGTGAGGATCAAAAAAGAAAAAAAGAAAGAAAACATACATCGTTTCTACTCTCTCTATACAATAAAGTAACCCCTTCCCACTTTGCACTTAATATGAGTATATTCAATAACAAACAATGCATTTCAATAAGAAACAAAATCCATTTGTTAAGAGACTGAGAATGACCAACACCGGGAATTCAGATCACTGTGTAACTTACTGAAAAAAATTAAATTAAATAAGAGACCAAAAGTCTTTGTTTAAACAGCAATTGATGCAAATAAATCATTCATCGCAGGGCCAAAATATAGTATAGCACATATTGCTCAAATTGCAAAAGCCATGTCCTAAAACGACCCTCAAAATAACACATTAGCAGCTTAAATGTTAATAATAAAAATCCCACTTTAATAATAGTAATAATAATAAAAGCCAAATTGGAAGTCAGTTCATAAACTGATGTTTGTTAAATTAATCTATTAAGAGGGATGCTAATTATTACACACAGTTCAGCTACAATAATTGATTTGCTATGGTCACATTGTGAAGGTATCTTTGATAAGGATTCCTATCAGTGTCTGCTAAGAGTATAATAAATTCATAATCAGCGTGACATCAATGTGTAGATTTATTCCAGACAGGGCAAAGAGAAAGGAAAGTGAAATCAAACATGTATATTTAAAGATCGAACACTGTAAAAAGCGATTAGTTATTTAACGCAAGCGATAACCTTAAAAGTGACAAGTTGGCTTTACTTGAAGTGAGTAAACCTGTTATAGCTTGGAATTGTTGATTTGACTTAATTTTTAATTAATTAAAGGCAACTCAGTGTTTAAAGCAGTGTTTCTCAACCACGTTCCTGGAGGATCACCAGCATTGCACATTTTCAATGTCTCCTTAACCAAACATACTTGATTCAGATCATCAGCAGAGACTGAAAGACCTGTAATGGGTGTGACAGACAAAGGAGACATCCAAAACATGCAGTGTTGGTGGCCCTTCAGGAACGTGGTTGAGAAACACTGATTTAAATTAATGTCCACCAGTTGCTTTATAAAAAACAATGGGTTTACTCACTTATTTTTTTTAAGTAGAGTCAACTAATTGCTTCATACAGTGTACTTTCCCACTTCACTGTCCAATAAAAGAGCTTTCGATAAAAATGAAATGATCTTTACGCTTCACATACTGTTAGCAATCTCTCTAGGGAGGACGACTGGTTGAAGCTTGGTTTGCTTAAAGTGAAGGGAGAGTTTTCAAAATGAGGAACGAATCATCACAAGTCAAGCTTACAGTGAGAAATGGACCCTTAGGAGAAACCGAGCTGAGCAACCAGCTAAAAAAAATGTGGTGATTTTACTCGGGCGGGTCTGTAGTTTTTAGTTCTTGGCGGCATCGGCTTGTCTTGTCCAGTTTTCCTCTTCGATTCCTGAGTCGTACTCTTCCTCAGAGGACTCTTTAGCTGCAGCTCTGGGTGAAGAGAAACACACAATGATAATCAATGCAAATGTGCTGTTTAAATGAGGCAGTGAAGTAAAAGTCAAAGTAATATGTACTGGTTTATATAGAGAGTGGAAAACCAGTAGATACAAGTGTATTTATAGACTGACTATATACTGTTGAAGTCAGAATTATTAGCCCTCTGAATTATTCGCCCCCTGTTTATTTTATTCCCCAATTTCTGTTGAACAGAGAGATTTTTTCAGCACATTTCTAAACATAATAGTTTTAATAACTCATTTCTAATAACTGATTTATTTTATCTTTGACATGATTTGACTTAACTAGGTTAATTAGGGTAACTAGGCAGGTTAGGGTAATTAGGCAAGGTTTTGTAAAATGATGGTTTGTTCTGTAGACAGTCAAAAAAAAAAAAAAAAAGGTTAAAGAGGCTAATAATTGTAAACTTAAAATGGTTCATAAAATGTTTAAAGCTTTTATTCTAGCCAAAATAAAACAAATAAGACTTTCTCCAGTAGAAAAAATATTATCAGACATGATGTGAAGATTTCCTTGCTCTGTTAAACATCATTTGGGAAATATTTAAAAAAGTAAAAAAAAAAAATAAAAAAAATTTAAAGGTGGGCTAATAATTCTGACTTCAACTGTATGTGCATAATCTACAGCTGAAGACAAAAATATTAGCCCTGTGAAATTTGTACTACTTTCAAATATTTCTTAAGTGATGTTTAACTAAGTAAAGACATTTTTCAGAGTATTTCCTATTATATTTTCCTTCTGCAGAAAGTCTATTCTATAAATTTCTATAAGTTTGGCTGGAATAAAGTAATAATGTGAAATGTAAAAACTGTTAATGTCAATATTATTAACCCTTTTAAGAAACTGTTAATTTTCAATTGGCTACAGAACAAACCAGATATAAAAAGAGATAGAACGACAGACAGACAGACAGACAGAACGACAGACAGACAGACAGACAGAACGTTAGACAGACAGACAGACAGACAGACAGACAGACAGATAGATAGATAGACAGACAAGACTAAGTTCAATGATGTATTAAAATTACTAAAACTAAAATAATAAAAACAACATATTTAAGAGGAAAACTAATATATTATATATAAATAAAAAACATTGTAAAAAAAAAAAAAAAAAAAAAAAAATATATATATATATATATATATATATATATATATATATATATATATATATATATATATAAATAAAAAACAAAAGCAATCATTTCAGGTCTACCATCAGTCCATAGTTGTACATGTGTCAGAACAGGCTTTGAACTTGTCACCAGATAAGATGATAAAACAACAAACTAGGTCATGTGAGCTCTAACCTTATGTACTGAGGCGGCGCTTTTCCTTGCACAACGTCCTTGCTAACGTCCACAGACACAATGTCTGAATGTGGCACCTCGAACATGGGGTCTAGCAGCAGTTTTTCCTATTGGGAAAAGGGGGCAGTTTATGAAATCACAAGAGCATGTGTCATATATACACCAGCCTGCCAAATCTGAGGAAATGAAAACTTCTGACAATACAAAAAAAAAAAAAAAATAGAGTTTTCTTACCATTATGGATCTGAGTCCACGTGCTCCAGTTTTACGCTCCAAAGCCAATCTGGCAATCGCTCTCAGAGCATCAGGTGTCATGTTGAGCTCACACTAATACACATTAAAGACAAATATATTATTAGAAATATCATATTAATAATAGCACTTGTAATAATAATAATAAAAATATTACTATTAATATAAAAAAACAGATGTAATAAAAAAATATATTAAAAATGAGAGAAAAATGGCAAAAAATATTTAATTAATTTTATTATATTATAATTTTATTTATTCAATTCAACTCAAGTTTACTTGTGTGGCACTTTACAATAAATATTTGCCAAAGGCCCTTCATAAAAAACCCACATTATTAAATTACAGTAATTTTTTTTATTTGTATATTATGTTAGTATTATTATATTATCTTTTAATTAAGACAATGCAGGTGAATTGGGTAAAAAAAACTAATATTTAATCACCATACACCCCCAGATGACTTAGTACATTAACAATTGCAAACACTTTTGTATAACAAGTTTTCTAACATTTGCAATATATACAAAAAAAAGCATTATTAATGAAATATGTTAAAATGTGCATACATTTCTAGCACAAAAATCTAAACAAAGACTTTTACTGGCTTTTACTGTAAAAATAGGTCAACAATTAGGGGAAAAACAAAAACAAATGATACACTTTTTTATAATGAAGCAAACAATATCCATTCATCATATAATCAGGATATAATTAGGCATATGTCAGAATTTTTAGCCCCCTTATATATTTAGTTTTCTTTTTTAAATATTTCTCAAATTATCTTTAACAGTGGAAAGAAATTTTCACAGTATGTCTGATAATATTTTTTCCTCTGGAGAAAGTCTTATTTGTTTTATTTCGGCTAGAATAAAATCAGTTTTTAATTAAAAAAAAAACATTTTTGGGACAAAATTATTAGCCCCTTTAAGCTATTTTTTTCAGATAGTCTACAAAACAAACCATTGTTATACAATAACTTGCCTAATGACCCTAACCTGCCTAGTTAATGTAATTAACCTACTTAGGCCTTTATATGTCACTTTAAGCTGTAGAGAAGTGTATTAAAAATATCTTCTAAAATATTATTTACTGTCATCATGACAAAGATAAAATAAATCAGTTATTAGAGATGAGTTATTAAAACTATTATGTTTAGAAAAGTGTTGAAAATGTTTCATTCCGTTAAACAGAAATTGTGGGGGGAAAAAATAAACAAGGGGGGCGCTAATAATTCAGATGGCTAATTATTCTGACTTCCACTGTATGCATGTATGAACAAATCCCTATTTATAAACCTTCAGAATAGGAATAAAACTATAAAGTTAAAATCATGTACTGTAATTGAAATCTACAGGCACAAATTAATAAACTAAAATTTTTTATTTAACTAGACTGAAATTCTTTTCATTAGACTAAACTTTAAAATGACAGGTGCAAAGATAACAGTGTTTTAGCCAGCAGTTTAATTTTTGTGTGGTTTAAATGGTTGTTTCTATTTATAAGACCATTTTTCACAACATAAATGATACCTTTAAAGTTAACTTGTCTTTAAACCCTAGATTAAGTGAAGTTTATTCATAAACTAATTTCGAGAGGATCACGTGCTTATGATTTATCACGTCCAGTCTCGCATTTGCTAATCACTAATCTTCCAATCATATGAGCCCTAAGGCACCATAAATAGCCTAAGTTTTCAGTTCACTTTATCTTCGTTTGGAAGACCGCTCAGCCTCAGACTGTGCTCCAGCTATCCAATTATAGCCGCTCATCTCCAAAACAGCAACTTCTACAAACAGATCCAGCATTTATTCATCATCATCACCATCATTATCATCCGCAACTGCTACCGCTATCTTCTATTCCCTCCAACAATCAATATCTCCAACAAAACAAGCCATCATGAACAACGAGAACATCAACGAGCAAGCTAACAACCAGCCAGACCTTCTCAACTCTCCCTCCGAAAACCAACCTCTCCCCGCTCCGCCTGGCTCTCAACCCGAACCCGAGGCCGTCACAAGAGGCCGACGCATGACACGCTCCACCGCTACTAGGTCCCGTCAAAACTTATCACCAACGCAATCCACTCCAAGGCAACAAATCTCTTCACCTACCTCATCTTATATCTCCGCAACCTCCTCAGTCCTCCATCCAAGTAGAATCACCGTATCAGAAATCAGGAACAAGCTCGCCATCCTCGGAATCAACGCTCCCAAAAATCTCAAAAATACGGAACTCCTAAAACTTTACAAAAACGCAACATCGGACTCCCTCCCCTCTGCAAGTCCTCCTCCAAGATCAGCCGCTCAGGAAAATCCGATTCGATTCACTCCATACCCGCAAGCCTCCCGTTCACAACCAGGAAAGAAGAAGTCAAAACAAAAACACACAGCAAGCCACTCCCACGCAAGATCGCAACACCAGGAAACTCAGCCTCCTCCGATGACGTCACTCATTCTCCCACAGCAGGACTCCATTCAAGAGAACTCAGCCTCTCTCCCTCTCCCTCTAACTCTTTCTACCCCCTTCTCCTGGCCCCCCGCCCCCTCTAGCTCTCTCATTAGCCCTCATCTCCCTTCTACCTCCAATGCTCAGTTTCATCCTGCTATTTCTGCTCCCCCTGCTCTTCCTCCAAATCAATCCTCTTCTTTCCCCCCCCCTCCTCCCCCGCTCCCCCCCCCTTCCTCCCAAAACCTGCCTTTTGCATCTCAAAATCCTCCAATCAATATTCCATCTTTTTCTTCTTCACTTCCCCTCGCTCACTCTAACTCTAACCCTACCTACTCCTTTTCTATTCCTAATCAAGTTTCTTCTACACGCCCCCCTTTCACTCTGTCATCTGCCACGCCCCTCCCACCGCCGAATAACGCTCTAGCTATGGAACCTCCACCCATCTCTAATTCAGCCCGCAACTTAATCCTCTCAGGTGCGGATATTGACCTCATTTCACTCCTCTCACCTATAGCACCCCCTGCGGCAGAACGCCAGGTTGATTGCGGCGAATTTTCAGTATCCCTCAAATCTTCAGTCAATAATCAGTCCCGCACCCTAACCTTAGCCGAATTTTTCATAGCCTTTTCAAGATTCACCGACATAATTTGTTCAGTATTTCCCCATAGGAGACGCGAGCTTAATGATTACATGGCCATTATTGCCGAGCTCGCGCTATTCTATGGGGGCACCCACTTTTTCACTTACCACAAGCTATTCTCTGCTAAATGCGCTCTGCGCGTTACTCAGTGGAATCAGTGTCCCTACTGGGGGGCTTTGGACACTGAGCTCCACAACAGGGTATTTTTGGGTTGCCGCAATCTAACCTGTGCTGTCTGTCGCTCCTGTCTGCACCCCACTACCTCCTGTCCTTTAGTTAACCCTCTTCCTGATCCAACTCAACCTCCTTCTAAATCTACCAGCTACGTTCCTAACCCTTCCAGTCGTAACATTTCTTCTATTTTTTCTATCCCTACTAAACCCTCCCTTCCTAGCCGTGACATCTGCCACAACTTCAACATGGGTAGATGTCATAGGATGCCATGCAGATACCTTCACCTGTGCTCCTACTGTGGCGGCGCTCACGCCAAGATAATCTGCCAAATCCTAAGAGCTAATAATAAAAAATCAAAAAATTATTTGTCGACTCCTGTGAATATTTCTAACCTTGCTCGGGAACTAAGTTCTCACCCTGATACTAACTTTTCTGATTTTCTCATTTCAGGTCTAACCCACGGATTCCACCCAGGTGTTGCAGCTCTCCCTTCACTTAATTTAATCTGTCCTAACCTGCAGTCTGCGACTTCCGAACCCGAAACAGTCGATTATCTTATTAAAAAAGAAATCGACAACAAATTTATGATCGGACCTTTTAAGGCTCCTCCATTCAATATTTCACGCATTAGCCCCATTGGTGTCGCAACTCGAAAATTTTCCGGCAAAAAACGCCTCATAGTCGACCTTTCGTCCCCACATAATTCCTCTTTCCCTAGCATTAACAGCACGATACCACTAGAAGAATATACGCTCAACTATCACGACATCGATCAAGCAATCTCTCTTATTAAGATAGCCGGCCACAACGCCTGGCTAGCCAAAGTAGACATCTCTTCTGCCTTTAAAATCATGCCAATCCACCCAGACTTCTGGCACCTTTTTGGCATTTATTGGCGCAATCAATTCTATTTTGCAGTCCCACTAACCTTCGGATGCAAAAGCAGCCCAAAAATATTTTACATGATGTCAGAAGCATTATGCTGGATTCTATCCAATAATTACGGAATTCCATACCTCATCCACCTTCTAGACGATTTTCTCATTATTTCTCCCCCGTCATCTCCTCCAGCCAAACACTTAGCGATCACCTAACAAGTTTTCGCTGATCTCGGAATTCCTCTAGCAGAGGAAAAAACTTCAGGCCCCAGTACTTCAATCGAATTTCTGGGCATTAATCTAGACTCGCACAAATTTCAAGCATCCCTCCCCAAAGAGAAGATCGATCGGATAATTTCTCTATCCCAAATCTTCCTCGAAAAACAGATGTGCACAAAACGAGAACTCCTATCAATTCTCGGCCATCTAAATTTCTCTATGCGCATCATTCCACAGGGCCGCCCCTTTATTTCACACCTCCTTCAACTATCCACCACAGTTCAAGGTTTAGAAGAAATAATTATTCTCTCTAAACCAAGTCGCGATGAACTCTGCTTATGGATCTCTTTCCTTAAGCAATGGAACGGCTGTTCCTTTTTCTATAGCGACTTAACAACTTCCCCCATCGACATTAACCTATACACAGACGCTGCCCCCTCTATTGGTTTCGGCGGCTACTACAAAGGACACTGGTTTGCCTCAACATGGCCACCCCAATTCAATTCCATTCCAAAAGACCAATGTTCTTCAGCCCTATTCGAACTCTACCCCATTGTCGCAGCAGCCATCTTGTGGGGGGACGAATGGTCTACTTTTAGCATTCTCATTCACTGCGATAATGAAGCCACAGTGCATTGCATCAACAAAAGGCGCTCTCACTCCCAAGCACTTATGCCATTTTTAAGACGCCTTATCTGGATATCTGCTAAAAAACAATTTATCATGATTGCTGAACATGTACCTGGTTGCAAAAACCAAATTGCTGACTCTCTCTCTCGCTTCTCTCTACAGAAATTCTGGCAACTGGCCCCGGAAGCAGACCCTCACCCAACGCCTGTACCTCCGTATTCAGAAACGATATTGCCATAAACCACCCACTTCATAATCTTCACCAAACTTCTCTATCTCTCATCCTGCAAGCAATAGCTCCTAGAACCCTCAATGCATACCTCACAGCATGGAATTCGTTCAAACAATTCCATATTCTACACCAACTTCCTTTCCCTGATTTTTCTCTCCTCTCTATCACTTCCTTTATATCCCACCTTCACACCGCAAATCACCTACAAGCCAGTTCAATAAAGAGCTACCTTAGCGGGATCCAGTTCTTTCACAAATTAATCCATGGGTCTCCTTCCGACGCCATCACAAATTCGCAAACCTCCCTTCTTATCAAGGGTATTCAGAAAAACCACCCCACCAGCCCTGATGCTAGACAACCCATCACACTCAAAATCCTTACCTCATGCATCTACACCCTTCGCAAAGGGTATATTTCCTCCCATACAGCCCGCACCTTAGATGCTATGTTTAATCTAGCATTTTTCGGGTTTCTTAGATGTTCCGAATTAACAGTTACATCTAAATTTAACCCTCTACTCCACCCCACCATCTCAGATCTAGCTTTGCAAGATAAGGAAACCATCTCTTTCCTTATCAAACAAAGCAAAACAGATCAAATCCAGAAAGGACACTCTATCCTCATTTTCGACATACCTTCACCTACTCGCCCATTCCAAACCCTCCTAGCCTATCTTAATCTAAGAAAATCTCAAGTAGCTAACCCTATGGCCCCGCTTTTTACTGACGACGCTAACCGTCCAGTATCTCGATTCTGGTTCCAAAAACACCTTAAAGAAATTCTTCGCCTATCAGGTTTTTCCCCAGAGCCTTTTTCCAGCCACTCATTCAGGATTGGCGCAGCCACTACAGCAGCCTCTAACGGGCTCTCACACAATCAGATCCAGACCCTTGGTCGCTGGTCTTCTGAAGCTTTCAAATCTTACATACGCCTCAGTAAATACCACCTCAAGGAAGCACAACAGGCTCTAACCAACCCCCAAGCAACTCCTCACAAGGCTCCAACTCACAAAGGTACCTAATAGAGCCTCAATTCTCGCTAGAGTCATCCTAACCAAACTCAGCAGAAGCCTAATCGTCCACCCATGGCACCCCTACAGGTTTTGCCAAGGACGCCCCCAAAGGCCATTACAGCTAGCATTTCAGCAACCTCAATTTGTTATACAAACTCGGACTTCCACTGAGGTCGCTCCGAGCTCCAACTCTCGCAAGAGTTATACAAATCCTCTCTCCCACTCACAGATATCTATCTTTTCCTATCTGCAATCTACCCTCAAGCTCTGACCTCCACAAAGGTCGCTCCGAGTTCCAACTCTCTCAAGAGTTACTCTCTCCCACTCAATGCTACCTATCTCCCCCTATCTTCACTCTACCCCCAAGCTCTGACCTCCACAGAGGTCGCTTCAAGCTCCAATTATCACAAGAGTTACTCTCTTCCACCCACCGCCTCCTACCTCCTAGCGCTTACCTCCGCAGAGGTTGCTCCAAGCTCCAACCCTCGCAATAGTTACCCTAAAACCGGTCTTCCACCCACTGCTCCCTATCCCCCTAATCTATACTCTACCCCCTAGCTCTGACCCCCGAAGGGGTCGCTCCTTGCTCCAACTCTCGCAAGAGTTACCCTTAAAACCTCTCATGGCTAACCCCTACCTCACCGCTAACCAGCACCTCCCATCTACACGCTACCTCCAAGCCATGACCTCCGCAGAGGTTGCCCCTATCTACACTATCCTCAAGCTCAAACCTCCGCAGAGGTCGCTCCTATCTACACCCTACCCTCAAGCTCTAACCTCCGCAGAGGCCGCTCCAAACTCAAACTCTCACAAGAGTTACTCCCTCCCACTCATTGCTCCTCCCAGCTACACTCTACCCTCAAGCTCAAACCTCCGCAGAGGTCGCTCCTATCTACATCCTACCCTCAAGCTCTAACCTCCGCAGAGGCCACTCTAAACTCAAACTCTCACACGAGTTACTCCCTCCCACTCATTTCTCCTCCCAGCTACACTCTACCCTCAAGCTCAAACCTCCGCAGAGGTCGCTCCTATCTACACCCTACCCTCAAGCTCTAACCTCCGCAGAGGCCGCTCCAAACTCAAACTCTCACAAGAGTTACTCCCTCCCACTCATTGCTCCTCCCAGCTACACTCTACCCTCAAGCTCAAACCTCCGCAGAGGTCGCTCCTATCTACATCCTACCCTCAAGCTCTAACCTCCGCAGAGGCCACTCTAAACTCAAACTCTCACACGAGTTACTCCCTCCCACTCATTTCTCCTCCCAGCTACACTCTACCCTCAAGCTCAAACCTCCGCAGAGGTCGCTCCTATCTGCACCCTACCCTCAAGCTCAAACCTCCGCAGAGGCCACTCTAAACTCAAACTCTCACACGAGTTACTCCCTCCCACTCATTGCTCCTCCCAGCTACACTCTACCCTCAAGCTTCGACCTCCACAGAGGCGCTCCGAGCTCCATCTTTCGTAAGAGCTACTCTCCTCCACTCACTGCTCCATACCTTCACTCTACCCTGACCCCCGCAGGGGTCACTTAGAGCTCCAACTCCCACAAGATTCACTCAAAGTTCTCTTTACACTGCTTCAAACAACCTATTCTCCCCTTCTTCATAACCCTGAAAACCATGACCCCCGCAGGGGTTCCTTCAAACTCTAACTCCAGCAAGAGATAATAGAATCCTCTCTTCACCCTTATTAATCCTATCTAATTAATGCCCATGCATTTAACCTTTTTCCTTCTATTATATCCAGCAGCCGGATATAGCTCTAAATTTCCTGCCTTTTGGGGGGTTTTCTCTTTGAATACGCGGCTGCTGTCCCGAGCGATTAATTTCTGCATTTTGGGGAGTTCTGAGATCCACCGAGCTCAGGCTCCCTTCTTGCTCTGCCAACGGGAGGAAGCCCCGGGCTCGAGGAGCCCTTGAGCTCGGGGCTCTCTCCCGGGACAGCATGCCAAATAAGCTTTGTAAATCATCAGCTAAGTGTGAACTCTTGAAGTGAAGTTTATTCATAAACTAATTTCGAGAGGATCACGTGCTTATGATTTATCACGTCCAGTCTCGCATTTGCTAATCACTAATCTTCCAATCATATGAGCCCTAAGGCACCATAAATAGCCTAAGTTTTCAGTTCACTTTATCTTCGTTTGGAAGAAACCCCCCTCCTCCCCTATTCTCCTCCTTTACCTGCGACTGGGCGGCACGGCGGTCCAGTGGTTAGCACTGTGAACCACACAGCAAGAATACTGCCGGTCTTAGTTCGATAGGACCGGTGAGTGTTTCTGTGGGGAGTTTGTATGTCCTTCCCGTGTCCGCGTGGGTTTTCCCCGGGTTCTCCGGTTTCCTCCCACCATCCAAAGACATTCAACATACTTAACAATCAAGCCTGTCTAATTCCTTACGTTCCCTTAGCTACAGCGGCAGGGGAGTTCTGAGATCCACCGAGCTCAGGCTCCCTTCTTGCTCTGCCAACGGGAGGAAGCCCCGGGCTCGAGGAGCCCTTGAGCTCGGGGCTCTCTCCCGGGATAGCATGCCAAATAAGCTTTGTAAATCATCAGCTAAGTGTGAACTCTTGAAACATATTTAGTAATAACAGTGGAAGAGCCCCCCTCTATTATTAGCCCCCCTCTATATTTTCTTCCCCAATTTCTGGTTAATGGAAAGAAGATTTTCTAAAGATAATAGTTTTAATAACTAATTTCTAATAACTGATTTCTTTTCTTTGCCATGATGGCAGAACATAATATTTGACTGGGTATTTTAATCTTAGTATATTTTTAAAGTTAGGGTAATTAGGCAAATCATTGTACAATGATGGTTTGTTCTGTAGACAATTGAAAAAAAAATGCTTTAGGTGACTGACAATATTGACCTTAAAATACTTTAAAAAAAATTAAAACAGCTTACATTCTAGCCGAAATAAAACAAATAAGACTTTCTCCAGAAGAAAAAATATCATATGAAATACTATGAAAAACATCTTGCTCTGTTAAACATCATCTGGGAAATATTTGAAAAAAAAAAAAAAAACTTCACAGGAGGGCGAATCATTCTGGCTTCAACTGTATGAGAACAAAGCAAAAAAAGGCACTATCCTGGTAAAATAAAGGATAGATAAAAATAAATAAATAAAATATAAAAACCAACCTTGTCCATGCTGAAGAGAGCCTGATACTGAGGCACGACAGCATTGCGTGGCTCTGTGAGGATCCGCACCAGCGTCTCCTCATCCAGACTGTGCAGAGGAACCACAACAGGGAGACGACCCACAAACTCAGGGATCATTCCGAACTCAATAAGGTCTCGGGCCTCCACATGTTTCAGAAGCCGGTCCTTCTCCTCGATCTCGGCCACAGCATCCACTTCTCCACCGGTGGTGTTGGCCAGATCAGCTGCTGCCGCCGCTCTTCTGCCTTTCCCCATGTTAGACGGTGTACCAAACCCAAGATACTGCGAGTAGGAAAGCAAGGGTGACATTAAATTTACAGTACATTGAGGTCGGTAGGATTTATTTTTTTGTCTCTTATGTTCACTAAGGGGCCAGTGCACACTAAGGGCGTACTCACACTATGCTATCCGAACTATACCCAGGCACGGTTCGTTTGAGAAGTGTGAGTGCTCTGACCAGGCTCAGGCGCGGTTCAGTTGGCCGGCCCTGGCCCAGTTGGAAGAGGTGTGCCAGAGCACGGCTCACTTTGGCACGGTACGCTTGTAGTGTGAGTGCAAAGCATGCCAGAGGGACTGTTTGATATGGATTTATTAATCATTCTTACTGTTTAATGGATAAAAACTGTCGTAGATTATTAAAGACGCAAACCCTTCACTGCACAACAGCTGCACCTTCAGAAAACCTCCTAATACATGCAGCATGAGGACTCTATGATTGTTTATAAGTGTCAGAAGTGGCTGATCTTTTCAGCAAATTATATTTGACTGCATGTTACAGCATCCCAAAGGAATAAAATGATATAAACAAAGAAATGTGCTAAGCGAGAGTGCTTCTCTTCGGTTAAACTGAACAGTGCATCATTGATGATGTAAGCGCGATCTGGTTTGGTGCAGTGTGAGTGCTGACCGTCAGGGGAGAAGGGGAGGGGGGACAAGCATGCTTCGGCACGATTCAAGGCAACTGTATATAGTGTGAGTACGCCCTAGGAGGCCTAATGGATAGTTGGACTTACATTTACATTTAGTCATTTAGCAGACGCTTTTATCCAAAGCGACTTACAAATGAGGACAAGGAAGCAATTTACACAACTAAGAGCAACAATGAATAAGTGCTATAGGCAAGTTTCAGGTCTGTAAAGTCTAAGAAGGAAAGTATTAGTAGTGTTAGTAGTTTTTTTTTTTTTTTTTTGGGGTACAGTTAGTGTGATATTCAGAGAGGCAATTGCAGATTAGGAAGTGAAGTGGAGACTAAATAGTTGAGTTTTTAGTCGTTTCTTGAAAGTAGCGAGTGACTCTGCTGTTCTGATGCAGTTAGGGAGTTCATTCCACCAACTGGGCAGATTGAGCGTGAGCGTGAGCGAAAGTGATTTCTTTCCTCTTTGGGATGGAACCACGAGGCGACGTTCATTCACAGAACGCAAGTTTCTGGAGGGCACATAGATCACATAGACTTGTGATCGGAAAGTTGGTGGAAGTGAATAACCAGTGCTCTCACCACCCTCAACTCAACAGCTGAGTCCCTTGAGCAAAGCACCGATCTCCCAAACGTCACGACTTTCACTTTTACTAACGGCGAGTTCAGACTGCATGGTTTTAGCCCTTTGATCTTGACTTGCTAACAGGTTTTGAGAAATTGAGTAGTTAAAACACTACTTTTCGGTCTGTTTGGACCCAAGAAATGGAGAAAAAACATTGGATATTTGCAGGTGCACCCATGTTTGTTTTTAATACCACAACCGGATCGAAAAAGAAAAAAGTTGGAGAGAAACTGCTAATTCCTTTCAAAACCCAAGTGAGGAAAATAAGTGCATTTTCTACCCCATTAAAGGCTTCTTTCTCATTATGTAGTTAACAACAAAAGATATACTACGTGACCTCGCATTGTTTCCATGTAATTTCAAGCGTGTTTGTTGTGAGACAATTTGCGGATCGAGACAAAGCTGTCGGCGATTCTCATATTGTAAAGTCACGCAGTGTGAAACCTCGTTGCAATGCATCTTGCAGTGTAAACACAGCAGCGACAGAATGCTACCCCAGATAGTCATGCAGTGTGACGCGACTACTTTAAGAAGTAGCAGTGCAGTCTAAACTCAACATAAGCCAATGGCAAACAACTTGCACAGACAAAAAAAAAAGTACTTTTATCGGCTCACGACTGGTTCTGTGTGGACAAAAAAGCTCAGAGTTCTGAACAGCTTAGTGCCTGAGTGAGAAGACGTGTCTTTCAACACCTGCAAGGCGGCAGTAATCCGTTTACTCATCCACAAACAGAAACAGGAACTTCCAAAACGTACACAGATCGTAAACAAAGCTTGTTTTTGAAAGTCGTGAAAACATTATATTGCTGAGTTCTTTGATTTGAGCAAATTATAATGCAGAAAATGTACTTGTGGTACTCTCCCATTCTCTGCACTCTAAAGGTTGGTTTATATGCCGCTAATTTGATTGAGTGCGCGTGGCGAATGTGACATCATGTCAGTGTTAGCGCATGTCTTTGGATTTGTAGGGGAAACCGGAGCACCCGGAGGAAATCCACTCGAACACGGGGAGAACATGCAAACTCCACACAGAAACGCCAACTGACCCAGCCAAGACTCGAACCAGCAACCTGTGCCACCATGCAGCCCCTTATTTGTTTTATTTATAGTTAAATGCATTCATTTAGCAACTTCACTCGCTGAATTCTTCTTTACTACTGTTTTGTCGTGACAGTTACTTCGAGTGGACCCCCTTGTTGTTACAAATAATAAAATTAATTTGTGATGCGGAGTCAGGCGAAAGTATAAATCAGCCTTAAGTTTACCCAACTATGACAATGACTTTTGCTGCTGAGAAACACAGAAATGTGAAATGGATTTACTGTTTAAAACAGTGCACGCATGCGCACACGCACGAACGCATGCACAGAAAATAACTCCCTTAAAAGTCACCTTCTCGTTCTTTCTCCTGCTGATGATGCGGTCAAGTCCATTAAAAGCTCCAGATGCTACAAACAGGATATTGGTGGTGTCGACCTGCACCGTTTCTCCTCTCAGCTTCCTGGTGTTCTTCTCTGGAACATTAACAATAGTGCCTTCCAGCAGCTTCAGTAACCCCTGGTTTAAAAAACAACAACAACAACACAACAGGTGTCATATTATCACTATAATGATACTTCCAATAACACATCAGATTTGTAGGCTCAGTATTGTTTGTATACTTAATGCGTAGAAGCCACATATTGCAAAAATAAGTGCGTCACATTTATTGTCAGTCATTAAAGAAGTACAGTAGGAATAGAGAAGTGAGATTTCAAGAATGACAGTGTCTGTAAATCGTTAACAGCCTTGTGAGTGTGCTTGTGATTTAGGTCAAAGTTCAGCTGAATATCGGTAATGTCTGTCATCACTTTCAGTGACTGACCTGCTGCACTCCCTCTCCTCCCACGTCCCTTAACTGATGGATTCCGGGAACACTGCCGATCTTGTCCACTTCGTCCAGGAACACGATACCTGGAACAATTTCCACATCTCAATCGAGCTTTAAAGTCAGCATGAAATGGTAGTAGTAATCATCATTGTTGAAGATGATATCGATATTGAAGTAAAATGGCTTAATGGGATAGTTCACGCAACAATACAAATGTACTCCATATTCACTCTTCCACCTTTTGAAGTTTGTTATTTTCGGATAAAATAATAGATAAAATAATTTATTTATTTTGAAGAAAGTTGGAAACCGGTAGTCACTGACATATTGCTGTCCAAATTGTTTTAGTTGAATCAAATGAACTTTTCTAGTCAACTCAACTTACTTTAGTCAAAGTGACAAAAACTATTACATTAAACCTGACTAACCTGTTGAAATAAAGTATCATAAAAACATTTGTTGTCATGACTTTTTTCCATATACTTTTTTACAATGTAGGAAATAAATAAATTACTCAAAAATTACTCAAAATATCTTCTTTTGTGTTTAAGTGGAAGTGTTCAAGTGAAAGATGACTGAATGATGACAAGAAATTTTATTTTTGGGTGAACTATGCTTTTGATGAATGAAAAAAAAAAAAAGAAATGTCGGGCAGAACTCAACGTACATGCCTGTTACTGTAGGCCAGGGGTGTCCAAACTCGGTCCGGGAGGGCCGGTGTCCTGCAAAGTTTAGTTCCAACTAAACTATATGCCACAGCCATATCACCCTGCAGCCCAAGACCGGTTACTCACTGAAGCTAAGCAGGGCTGAGCCTGGTCAGTACCTGGATGGGAGACCACTAGGGAACACTAGGTTGCTGATGGAAGTGGTGTTAGTGAGGCCAGCAGGGGGCGCTCCACCTGCGGTCTGTGTGAGTCCTAATGCCCCAGTGAAAGTGAAGGGGACACTACACTGTCAGTGGATGCCGTCTTTCGGATGAGACGTTAAACCGAGGTCCTGACTCTCTGTGGTCATTAAAAAATCCCATGGCACTTCTCGTGAAAGAGCAGCAGTGTAACCCCGGTGTCCTGGCCAATGTCCCTCTATCGGCCCTTACGATCATGGCCTCCCAATCATCCCCTTTCACCGAATTGGCTCTATCACTGTCTCTCCACTCCACCAATAGCTGGTGTGTGGTGAGCGCACTGGCGCCGTTGTCCTGTGGCTGCCATCGCATCATCCAAGGGGATGCTGCACACTGGTTGTGGTGTGGAGAGACCCCCCCTCATGATTGTAAAGCGCTTTGGGTGTATGGCCGTACACAATAAATGCGCTATATAAATACACATTACGTTACGTAACTTCAACCAGACACACCTGGGCTAGCTAATCAAGCTCTTCCAAGGCTTTCTAGAAACAACCTGCTTCAACACACCAGTAAAGATGGAGCTAAAATCTGCAGGACACTGGCCTTCTACGACTGAGTTTGGACACCCCTGCTGTAGGCATTTCAAAACACAGCAAATAAATACTTGCCATTTAAACTTTAAGAATGCCTTTTAAAAAGATTCAGATTGTTGTATTTGCAGTGGTGTTCATCAAAGCATCAAATAATAACGGATAAAGTTTAGCTCCTATTTAAAAACTGAAAATATAATATAACGTCGATAAGAAATGTAGCCATTTTCACTCTTGATGTTAATGGAATATTTAAAATTGATTAAAAAAACTTTAGTGTGAAGTGTTGGCTGTTATGTTTCAAAAACCCTTTTGCAATTTTATTCATTTGAAACATTTGTATTCCCTGAACATTTATCAGTCTCTCCTGGATTTTGTACATTTTGCAAATTAAAATATTTGTGTATTTTCACAGCAAAAACACAGGAATTGAATTAAATGATGCCACAATTTGGGAAAGGCCAACACAAAATTCGTCATTTCAGGCTGAAGATATATATAAAAAATAAATATATAATACATATACAAAAATATAACTGTAAGGGATCAATTATTTGTACTATATTGTTTACATTTTTTCATTCTTTAGACTACATTGTATGTGTATTTTTAGATCATATTTTATGTGTAATTGTATTTATAGTAAATTCTTTCTTAAAACTCTACTTTTTGTATTAATATTATATGTTAGGCAACTAGGGTCTGAGAGTAACGTGATTTCGATTCTCTATATGTCCTGTAGAAGTGGTTGAATTAACAATAAAGCTGACATTATAAAATAAAGATATGCCAAAAAAAAAGCCGTAGAGTTCTTTTGTTATTGTACCAGTTGAAATACCCCGTTTTTGCAGTCATAATACTGTATATCACTATAAAAGCTTCAGCATTTATCACTAATTTAAAACATTATGAAGAAATAAGCTATTGCTGAAGAGGTTATTTTGATTTAAAGTTGACAAGGGGAGAATGGGAGAAAAATGTATACAGTTGAAGTTGAAATTATTCGGCCTCCTATGAATTTTGTTTTCTTTTTTAAATATTTCCCAAATGATGTTTAACAGAGCAAGGAATTTTTCACAGTATTTCCTATAATATTGTTTCTTCTGGTGAAAGTCTTATTTGTTTTATGTCAGCTAGAAAAAGGCTAAAAGTTTTAATTGTTTAAAAACCATTTTAAGATTAATATTATTACCCCCCCTTGAGCAATGCATTTTTCCAATTGTCTACAAAACGATCCACTGTTACACAAAGACATAATTACCCTAACTTGCCTAGTTAATCTAGTTAAGCCTTTAAATGCCACTTTAATTTGAATACTAGTGTAAAAATCTAAAATTTGTAAAAACCAGTGTGTGCTTTAAATTAAATCATTTCCATTTTCTATTATGTTTTGTTTTTCTATTTTTTGTTTTGCATTGATAATTTCAGTTATGGTTATATAATCATCTATAAATCTTAGTTATTCATTTTGTCATTCATCTGATTCATATTTTAAAATTAATTTATGTTTATCATTTATTATATATATATTCATTATTTTATGTATTTATTACTTTTTCTGCTTTTAGTGCTTTTTCCATTGTTTAGTCTTATTTTGATGGTGTTTCATGAAATGTTCCTCTCCACTAGTATGAGATTGCGAGTATGTCTCTAATTCAAGGTCTTGTGGCCTGATGTATAATAATCTTCTGTTATGTTTGTGCTGTTCAGACAAAGTATGATAGCGCACCGAAACTCATGCAACTAAGATTATTCAATAAACCCTGCTCTTTTATTATCATCACTTCTTATCCTGCTTCTGCTCTTCTCTGGCTTCCTTCCACAGTAGACTCCTATACTGATAGTAGACTGCTAATTTAATTAAATACAGGTTAACAGGTTTGGGTATTGGAAACTCTGCTTGTTTGTTGTCCAAATACCTGGAGAACAGGTATGGGAGACATTTCCTGACAAGATCTGGCGTAAGGGCTGGATCTAACACTGGTATCTTGAAAAATATCTAGTAAAATATCATGCGCTGTCATCATGGCAAAGATAAAATAAATCAGTGATTATAAATGAGTTATTATAACTATTATGTTTAGAGATGCCTTGACAAAATCTTCTTTCCATTAAACAAAAATTGGGAAGAAATATATACAGGGGGGCAAATAATTCAGAAGGGCTAACAATTCTGACTTCAACTGTATATAACATGTGCTGGTAAAATAAATGTTGATTTTCGTGGTGGTGCAAATACAAGAAATGTCTAGGAAATATAGTCTGTGATCTTTAATTCATGTTACTAAATTGTAAATGTAGTCTGTTAGAACTGTTACCTTGCTGAGCTTTCTCGATCACATAGTTGGCGTCCTGCAGTAGTTTTGCGATGACTGACTCGATGTCTTCTCCCACATACCCTGCCTGGGTCAGCGTGGTGCAGTCACAGATTGCAAAGGGGACATCCAGGCATTTGGCCAGCGTTTGAGCCAGAAGTGTTTTACCTGTTTAAAAAAAATGTAATACAAATTTAGATACTTACGATTACTTAAAAACTTTCACATTGCTCTCTGGAACACTTTTCCCCCTCATTAACTCTTGTTGTTTTATTAAATTGCAGTGTCAAATCAGCTTCCCTGGCTACTATATGGCAGATACAAGTGAAACATATAACACGCTCTCATAAATGCAACTGAGAAACAAATCGATTGGATAACTTGGATAAAAAGACAACACAGTAAAAAGCAAATAGTTGACTTTAAAGCGAGTAAACCTATTGACTTAAAATTAGTAAGTAGGGCCGCATGAATAATCTGAAAAAAGATTACAATCTGAATTCGACCCTACACACGATCACCCTACTTTTCTGCTTGATTCAGCCAATTATATTTTCAAGGTCATTAGAGAAGAGTTAAGGTGGACTCACAAGTCTTCACAGCAACATGGACACCTTCAAATGGCGTTAAAAGTGTCACATACTGTATTTATAAGGTATAATTCACCCAGAAATGTAATTTCTGTCTAAATGTAATGATGTATTTGCGGCTGCGAAATCACATGAGGCGACTGTGAGCTGTTTGTTCACTACCGAGAACGCACGTGTGCATACCAATCTGTGAATAACAAGTAATAAAGTTGTGAAAAACATTCAGTTTGTTGCACAGAGCGATGGTTTGTGAGGCGCTCTGAAAGAATGATTTGCATGGGGAAGTGAAAGTGAAGGTGGTGTTACACCAAATTCTGTGATCGTAATCTGTGACCCAAGTAGGCAATGTTCTCTTGCTCCCACAGGCACCGGCGCACACATCATTCAAATGATCATAACGCATTTTACAGTTATGATTTTGACAAGCATTTGATGTGTTTTTTCTTTCATAGCGAACACAGTGTTGTGCATGAAAATAAATGTTTATTGTGTCAGTAAAACTACACTAGCCTATATTATGTTGAATTTAATACAAGAAGGAATCTGAAAATGACAAATGTTTCATTTTACCAGTGAAAACAAATGGTCTAATAATGCTGTCAATGACAAATGACAAGCACATGTCTCAAACATAATAATTCAACTGTATAATTATGAATAGTTGTATTCTGATGTCATCACTTTACTGTGAATTAACAAACAGGACATAGTGAAAGTCTGTTCAAGTCCACCATCATGACTATACAAAACTTTGCATTTTAACCAACAGCAGAGCTACACATAGTCCTATAAATACTATAAAGTCCTATAAATATTTACATTTACATTTAGTCATTTAGCAGACGCTTTTATCCAAAGCGACTTACAAATAAGGATATTTGTCCTCATTTGTCCTCATTGTATAATATAAATATTATATTATTGTTTTACCATATGTTTGAGAATTAACAATAATAATAGCGTACCAATATTAACCTCTATTTTACTTCTAAAGAATCGTGGGAAAACCGTGATCGTTAAGCAAAAAAATTGTTATTCACATTTTAGCCAGAATCGTGCAGCCCTATTAACAAGTAAACAAACAACACGTATAATTATAAAAACATGTTCATTTTTAAGTAATTATGAGTTTTAAACTATTTTTTTAAGTAAACTAACTGAACTAGTTAATTGCTTTTTACAATGAAAGTCGAGTATAAACACATAAAACTTGAAAAAAAAGCTTGATTGCATTGCATCCCTTCTTGGTGTCAAATCATCCTTCAGAAATAGTTCTAAAAATGCTGAATTGCGTCCAAACCGTGTTTGAAATGAATTCGTCATTCAGTGCTTGGCATAAATTAGTACACCCCTCACAGATCTCGATTTTAAATTAACATTTTCTATAAGATGCTTTACAATAATATATTTGTGCATAGGTTAGTCAGTAACAAAGCCAATGTTTTGGACTCTTTAAATTTGGACCCTAATCTAACTAATTTAGCAAAAAAACTTAAGATCAAAAGTACACCCAAATTAATATGTTAGGAGAAAATCTTAAATAAAATTGTAATGAAGATGAAAAATCATGAGAAACATGAAACAATATAAAATTTAGTACATTTTTTTTTTTATATTTTATTGTTTTATTCAAGTGTATGATCTTTTAACTCCTAATTATGTTCAGCGACCATCTCTTATTTAGATTAATATAACTGTTTAATTAACATGAAAGAATACACAATTTAGCAATTGTTTTTTTGTTTTGCAATTCCTCATTTGAATTTAAATTGATTATCTTTTTATTATCTAATAATGTTCAGCAACCAAACTCTTATTTTACATAAAAATAAAAATTGTACAAAATATGTTGTTGTTGCAGTTCCCCTTTTGAATTTAAGTGTATTATCTTTTTATTCCTAATTATGTTCTGTAACCAAACTTATTTTGACTAAAATAATTCTTTAATATACATAAAAAATTAGAAAAGAGAATTTTTTTTTAATTTGTTGTTGCAATTCTTCATTTGAATTTAATTGTATTATCTTTTTTATTCCTAATTATGTTTTGGCAACCAAACTCTTATTTAATTAATGTAACTGTTTTGTTTAAATGCATCAAAAATGATTGTCTTTACTCACTGAGAAATGAATAAAAAATATTCATTTTCAAAAAGATGTATAGATGTGTAGTCATTTATGTATATATGGATTGAACAGTGAATTCAGTGTGTTTTGCTCTCACCAGAGCCAGTGGGTCCGAGCAGGACGATGTTGCTCTTCTCCAGCTTTATGTCGGTGTGTGTGGAGTCCAGCACTTCTCCTCCTCTCTTCTCGGGAGGAGTCTGCTGGTTCAGCTGCTGCTGCATGGAGGCGCCCAGTGCATTTCCATGAGGACTGATCCCTGCGATCTGAAGCAGCTCTGGACAAATCACACAACAGCAGCAAACACAAAAACAAAACAAAAAATATACAGTTGAAGTTAGAATTATTAGCCTTGCCTTTTTTTTTTTTTAAATATTTCCCAAATGATGTTTAACAGAGCATGAAATTTTTCACAGTATTTCCTATAATATTTTTTCTGCTGAAGATAGTCTTTTTTTGTGGCTGGAATAAAAGCAGTTTTAATTTTTTTTTATCCATTTTAAGGTCGATATTATAAGTCCACTTAAGCAATATTTTTTTCGATTATCTACAGAACAAACCACTGTTTTACAATGACTTGCCTGATTATCCTAACTTGCCTACTAACATAGTTAAACCTTTAAATGTCACTTTAAGCTGAATACTAGCATCTTGGAAAAACATCTAGTAAAATCTTCTCTCTCCAACAGGAATTGGACGGGAAAATATACAGGAAGGGCTAATAATTCTGACTTCAACCATATATAAAAATGAAATTAATTTGAAGCTTGAGCCCTGCACAAATGATTACCCAAATGCTCACGTTACAAAAATCCTTCATGCATTTATTATGAGTATTTAATGCAAATGTAGTGATTTA